>NC_134827.1:100497561-100807217 GCF_004210375.1 Tachypleus tridentatus
ATTTTGCGTGCTATCACTTTATTATCGGTGCTATCACTGTTGCCAATTTGGTATTGCTGTTGCCGGTGCTATCACTGTATGCCGGTGCTATCACTGTTGCCAGTGGTATCGCTGTTATCGGTGCTATCACTGTTGCCGGTGCTGTCGCTGTTGCCGGTGCTATCACTGATTATCCGGTGCTATCACTGTTACCGGTGGTACTGCTGTCGGTGCTATCGCGGTACCGGTGCTGTCGCGCCGGTATTTACTGCCGGTGTACTATCACTTTGTGCCGGTGGTATTGCTGTTATCGGTTACTATCACTTTATTGCCGGTGCTGTCACTGTTGCCGGTGCTATCACTGTTGCCGGTGCTATCACTGTTATCGGTGACGCTATCACTATTGCCGGTTGCTGTCGCTGTGTTGCTCGCGGTGCCTGCTATCGCTGTTGCCGGTGGTATCGCTGTTATCGGTGCTATCTCACTTGTTGCCGGTGCTTATCACTGTTGCCGGTGCTATCACTGTTATCGGTGCTATCGCTGTTATCGGTGCTACATCGCTGTTATCGGTGCTATCACGCTGTTGCCGGTGCTTTATCACTGTTGCCGGTGCTATCGCTGTTATCGGTGCTTTATCTGTTATCGCGTGTATCGGTTATTATCGGCTGTTGCCGGTGCTGTCACTGTTGCCGGTGCTATTGCTATTGCCGGTGCTATCACTTTGTTGCCGGTGGTATTACTGTTATCGGTGCTATCTGCTTTGCCGGTGCTATCGTTTTCCGGTGCTATCACTGTTATCGGTTGCTATCACTATTGCCGGTACTTTATCATCGCTGTTACCGGTTGCTATCACTGTATATCGGTTTGTATGCTGCTGTTGCCGGTGCTGTCGCTGCATTGCCGGTTGCTATTGCTGGTTATCGGTTGCTATTGCTGTTGCCGGTGCTGTCGCTGTTTGCCGGTGCTATTTGCTGTTATCGGTGCTTTATTGCTGTTATCGGTGCTATCATCGCTGTTGCCGGTGTTATCACTGTTATCGGTGCTATCACTGTTGCCGGTGCTATTGCTGTTATTGGTGCTATCGCTGTTGCCGGTGCTATCACTGTTATCCGGTGCTATCGCTGTTGCCGGTGCTGTCGCGCTTACCGGTGCTATCCGCTGTTATCGGTTGCTATCACTTTATTGCCGGTGCTGTAAAAGCTTTGCCGGTGCTATTGCTGTTATCGGTGCTATCACTTGTTGCCGGTTGTTATCGCTTTATTATCGGTTGCTATCACTGTTGCCGGTGTTGCTATTGTTATCGGTTGCTATCACTGTTTCCGGTGCTGTCGCACGGTGCGCCGTGCTTCTGTTGCTGGTATCGGTGCTATCACTGTTGCCGGTGCTATTACTGTTATCGGTGCTATCGCTGTTGCCGGTGTTATCGCTGTTATCGGTGCTATCACTGTTGCCGGTGGTGTTGCTGTTATCGGTGCTATCACTATTGCCGGTGGTGTTTACTGTTATCGGTGCTATCACTTTATTGCCGGTTGCTATCACGCATTTACCGGTGGTGTTACTGTTGCCGGTGCTATCACGCTGTTGCCGGTGCTATCGCCGTTACCGGTGCTTTATCATTGTTGCCGGTGCTATCACTGTTGCCGGTGCTATCGCTGTTACCGACGTGTATGTCGCTGTTACCGGTGCTATCACTGTTGCCGGTTGCTATCACTGTTGCCGGTGTTATCGCTTACCAGTTATCGGTGCTATCACTGTACCGGTAGTATTACTATATCAGCGTACTATCACTGTATTACCGGTGGTATTGCTATTATCAGTGCTATCACTATTACCAGTACTATCACCATTACCAGTAGTATTACTATTATCAGTACTATCACTATTACCAGTAGTATTACTATTACCAGTACTATCACTATTTCCAGTATTATCACTATTACCAGTACTGTCACTATTACCAGTAGTATTACTATTACCAGTATTATCACCGTTACCAGTACTGTCACTATTACCAGTAGTATTACTATTACCAGTACTATGACTCTGTTGAGTTTTAATTCTTGTCCTCAGACCCAGGTTTTGAAAACATCACCAGATTTGATGTTTCTTACTAGATTAGTCAGTCAGTTTTTCATTTTTAATCAAAACATTTGGCTCAAAGTGTCTTTTGTACCAGAGGTGTTTGACAGGTGTCGTATGCTCCGGAATAGGTTTAACCTTGCACATGACCATCAGATTTGTTCAGACCTTTATGTACTTGACCTCATGTGAATTGTCCAGGCAGGTCACTTAACTGTTTTAATTACCTTAAATACACTGCACTATCTCTACATGTTTTAAACTTTGTGCATTCAAATACAAAATATTAAAAATAGAAAAAATGTTTTGTATACGAAGCGCACGAGTTCCCTTCTAATATAATAAAACAATATTAAATCAGTTTCAGCTATTAAAGACTACATAAGTAGATTTTGTCTTAGAAAAGTAACAACACTGACGAACTGTTGTTACACACCATTTAAATCAACATAATCATTTTTATAGTGTGTTAATTGTTTTCTTTTGTAGCTTCCACTTTAAAAAAAAGAATTAGTGAAATCTGTTATGTAGTCAACTTCTCAGTTGTTTTAAAAATCACTGAATTGTGTTTTCAGAATAACACAATAATTATAACAAATTTTATGAAGGATCAGCATATTTTTAATAAAACAAACTGTAATGTTCATTGTTGTCATGTTGAATTCTAGTGATTGTATTACATGTTTGACCAGTGAATATAAAATGTTTCACATTTAAAATAAAAATGATCGCAACTACTTAAGGAAATAAGACCAGATTGGAGAAACGAAACTTGGTGACTAGTGTTAACGGACAATTTAAATCTTGGATGAAAGGAACAGAACATAAATATCAAACACTTTAATGTTTTAAAATTAAAATATCAATGATATTCTGAAATATTTATCTGGTTTTTTTTCAAAGACAGAGGAAGTTTACATCCCACAGATGAAAGAATGGAGAGGTTGTAGTGGAAGTGAGCCTCGTTTTCGAGGCTATCCCTGTGGTCTTTGGATGCTATTTCATGTCTTAACTGTACAAGCATTAGAAAAACACTATCAGGGTAAGAGGAATGAATAATTTGATTGCAAACAAAGCTACAAAGACAAGAATGCATATTTAGAAACCAGACCTTTGGTTTTATAGTAAGAAAAAGGACCACATCTTTCTACAGTTTTAGAATGCTCAGATAATTTTTTATATAGTTGATTGGAAGACAAGAATGCACAACTTACGAGCCAAAGTTTAGTTGTATTTTTAATGTTATTGGAGAGAAAAAATGAATTTTATTATATTTCTGTTTCAGAGAGAGCTTTTATTTTCAAGTTAAATTTTGAAATTTTCAGAAAAATAAATTTATAGCCTCGCTCTTTCTCAGATGTAAGTGTTTAGTGTTTTAAGATTTATGTTTAAAACCTTTACTTGTTTTATTATTGGTGTTCAGGATACTTTAGCTATGAAAGCCAGTAATTAGCTGCCTTGCAATAGTTTGAATTAAAAAGCTGTAGTATATGTATTATTATATGAATTTGTGTATTTTTAGACAGTAATGTTTTACCAAAATAGGCCTCATTGTATTACATACGACTAATAATTATGATGACACTAGACTTTGTCACTGTGAAAAATTCAAATAATTTAGTTGTTTTGTTTCTTTCAATAATTGTGTTCTTTAATTTCATTTGAACAGGTAAAAACCCAGACCCATTCTGGGTTTTACATGCTAATAATGGATACATCCAGAAGTTCTTTACGTGTCGAGAATGTTCAAAAAACTTTAATCGAATGGCTGCTTCTTTAAAGCAGGAGCTTAAAACAAAATGACACTGTTTTATGGCTGTGGAATGCTCACAATCGAGCAAATAAACGACTAGAAGGGGATTTAACGGAAGATCCTACTCACCCAAAGATCCAATTCCCATCAAAAATAATGTGTTCTGAATGTCATTTAGAGTCAGATGAAAACAGCATTAGCTGGAACTTAAAAGCTGTTTTACAGTTTTTGACAGCTTTCTACAGTGCAAAAAATATTGTTTCTCACTCACCTGATGAAGAGCACATGCTATTAAAAAAACATAAAGATATGGATGATAATAATGTGTTAGTGCAAGAGAGCAAAAAAGGCATAAACAAAAATCGTCTAGATTATGGAATACTTGGTAGTTGGAACTTTGGATATTTTAGTAGCACTGATGTCAGCTTATGTGTTGTTCTATATGTGACATCGGGAATCCTCGTGGCATTACTTTATTTCATTTTTTTAATTCGCCGCAGAAAACGAAAACTACAGTTATTTAAAAATAGTAAAGTTTAAATTCGTATTTTTTAACATACTTTTAGTAACCTGAAGAAAGTCGATATGTTTATATTGTATAGCGTGAACGTTGCAGTTTGTAAGTTCAGGTATTGTCTGAATCAAAACAATTTATTTTAAATTGAAGTGATAAAAATAAAACTGGTTTTGTATGATATTAAAAATGTATTCAGTGATCACAAATATCTTCATGAAAGATACGTTTACAAATATATTTATTTTTCTTTGGTTTATTTGCCTAAAAGCAATCATAAAATATTCTCACCTTACAGGTGGTGTTACTGATTATGTTAGAATTATGAATATTTGGTATAACATTTATAAAATCCACTTCGTTTTGAAGAAAAGTATACAAAACTCAGTATTTCACTATTTTGTCTATGAACCAAAACTTGTTGTTCAATTATTATAGCCCTTGTAAATGTAAATATCTAATTTTTTGTAGAATACAGTTCTGTAAACTAAAGTACATTTGTCGATTAAAGGTAATTTGTGATCATAAATGATTTTTTAAGATTCGATGGATTTTTTATATTTTTTTTAACTTTCGTCAGGAAGTGACAGGTTTAAAGTATTTGTATCAATCATCACCAGTAATTTGGAAATTTGGTAACTTTGCTGACTCCATTACAAAGTATTATGTGCGGGATGTTTCAAAAACTTAATCTGTTTTAAGATGTACAACGTGTAAGCTTGTTTTAGTCGAGCTGACGTCGTAGTAAGTAAAATTAACTGTCTTGAAATAGTTGCATCTATTCTACTTTTTTTTATAGTGCTGTGGGGTACTTGTGTGTTTATATTTTTAGCATTTGTAAATCAGATGTTTGAACAGTAATTGGTTTTGTGTTTATCTGTTATTTTGGCTGATATACGTATAGTCTTATGCTTAATTAAATGCTAATTAGTTGTCAACACTCAAGTCTTAAAAAAATAATACTCTATACATGGCTCAGTTAACCCTTGTTTTTCTACTTTTAATCTGAGGAACTCTGTGAGAAACTGGTTGAAAACATTAATTAAAGTTAATGTAAAGTAAATAATAAATGTAGGTTTAATTAGAAACTTATGTTTGTATTGTTTGCTCACACGTATTAAGTGCTACAAAGTCTTGTTTACAAAACTGATATTAATATTCAAAAGATATTTTATTCTCACTGTGTTACTAGAACATTTTAATAATGATGTACTTCAGAGTCTCTTCAAAGGCTTAAATAAAACAAATCTCTTACAATTGACTGTCTCGGAACATAAAACGAGAGGTATTCTCAATAATTCCTTCTGCTTTTATGTTTGGCTCAAACCAAACTTGTGAAGTCAGCTTTTTTATCAGTAACATAACTCGGTTTGTTTGAGTTGACCTGAATCAAACCAGCAAGGTCTTTTTATCAGTAAATGGATCTTATATTTGTAATTTTTTAACCAGTATTTTTTTACCCTTATTATATGTCTCTATAGCTGTATGTTTTCTGTTTGCTGCTACTTAAAAATATACTTAGTTAGGTAAAACTTGCGTATCTTAAGTTTTTATATATGTATGTCTGTATTATGACATAATAGATGTAAAGTAGTAAATGTGTCATTTAGCATTTTTTTAATATCTGACAAGACAGAGATGCATAGTAATGAAGGAATATCCTAAAAATTCGGCTTCTAGCACAACATTTTCCAGTTCTTATGTACAAGGCTACTTTGTATAGATGTCTGTATTGTCTAAATGTACTTTGTAACTGAAAAAATATTATGTATATTTTCATTGAAGAGTTGTGTGTATCATTTCTCGTTATTTTTTTAAATACACTTACATTAAACTCTTACTCTGATACAGTAATAAAATGAAAACACAGAAAGCAAGGACTGTAGACGATTTAGAAGCATGTCTGTTACGAGCACAACAAAAACATGTATTTTGTTCACACGTTTTAAGTCTTTTGTGCAGAGATACGTGAAGAATATCTTTATATACATTTATAATTGCAAGGAAATTAACAGTACTCGCTGTCAAATCATGTGTTATGTTTGTCTGAGCAAGTAATAGGAGTTGAGTGTCACACTTCTAAAGGGCCAGAAGCAAGAAGTGCTTTTTGGTAGCAATGGGTCACAAGTCATGGAGATCAGATTCACAGTCCAGAAACCTTGATAACAAAAAAAGTTGTTCACCATTTAAACGTCTTCAGAAGTCAACTTTGAAGTGTTTGTGTGTTTTGAATAACACTAGAATACTGAACCATTATTTTGCAAGATTGAACAGATGTTTTGATAGTGTTACCAACTCTTGTTTCGAAGTATATCATAAAGACAGCGAAATCTTTTGAAAACAATGCTTGTACATTTAACCACATGTCACAAGTGATATATATATTAGCCCCACAATTAATGATAAGCCTCTTTTAATTATTTCTTTGTCTGGTTATGACGCTTAACCTACAATATGCAGGTAGTGGATTCAAAACCTATCACCAGACGTGCTCATCCTTTTAGGCGGGAAGTTATAATGTTGGGTAAGTCAAATGTTTCATTGGTAACAGAATAGATCAAGAACTGGTGGTGGCAATTAGCCCTCGAGTAGGTTTGGCCTAAATTAAACAAATAATACTAACTACTTAAATGCTTTCGAATTCATGACTTTTGGTTACATCACTTCGAAGAACAAGTGTTACAGAAAACGTGTCAATATTATAATAAACCCCACTAATAACGGCATGTTATGCGTTTTACTTCTAATTAGTGATTTTACCCACTTGTTTTGGAACAGGATCAAAGGTGACCCCGCTGTGATACAATACATGATCTCCATCGAGAGAAGACAACAAAAATCAAGTTCATAATTTGATGTTAAAAGGGCAGTGACCTGGCTCAGAAAGGGAGAGACAAACAAAACAGTTATTACAAGATATTCGTTTTGAATTCTTTCAGTTAAAAATTTGGTATAGATACATTACAAACGTTCTTTGTAGTTGAGTTTCAGGGCTTACAACGTCAAAGTTAGGGCTACAATTCCATTTCGCAGTTTTGTATTTAAATGGAAGATAGGCGACATTATAATACTGGCACTGAATTAGTTATATGAAAATAATTAACTTATTCAAGAGTTACTGGATTTCCTTAAAAATATTGTTGGCGTTCAATCACCAAGATATTTGTGAGATATCGTGAATTGTATGTTAACGTTTAAATAGAATGGTATTCGTTTAAAAAGTATATGGTATTTAAATATCTTTTAGTACTTTGTGAAGAAGAGAAACCTACTTGAAGTTAAAATATATCTCAGGACGGCTGGTATGGGTGTTAACTGTTTTACTAATAAAGCAGAGAAAAAACATTTCGACCTTCTTAGGTAATCTCCCGAGACACATTTTTATCTGTTAGTACGTATTATTTTTATTTATTTATTTTGCTACGTCTGTCTAAAACTGCTAAGAGATGTCACCAGTGATGATACATCATTGCGACAGAATAAGAAATGTGGTTAAAAATGTATCTGTCTGGGTTTATGTATTTACAGAAGCTGGGTTAGCATATACTGTTTAAAAAATGGAAAATTTAATTGAATTAATATTGTTATAAATTTCAATACATTCATCCAAGTAACTGAGATAAAACGAAAGCAAATTTAAAGATCAGCTAAGGTGTACGTGATTTCTTAAATGTTTGTAGAACAAGCCAATAAGTGATTTTTAGCCATGGCATAGCGATTCATAGAACGGCTCTGAGTTGTTAGTTTTTACCAAGTACACATAGCTACCGCTTATTTCCGCCGTCCCTTGACCGATATGAGATCTAATAACAGGTTTGGACTCAGGATGTCAAACCCTTTTAAATGATACATTTGACTAACCACGCCCAAGGCCTCGTACATTAATTTATTCTAGTCCTGCCTAAAATGATTTCAATTTGAAGATAGGCTTAAATTCTGACTGATTCGCCCTCGCTTAATATTGCTGACTCACAAAATATAGTTAATAAAGGGGGTGGTTCTTAGATTAATTTACTCTAATACTGCCTGAAAAAAATCAAGAGTTACGGCTATCGAAAATTCCCACTTATTTTTATATCTTCCCACTTAAACACCGAAATTGCATACATCCGTTTAACACCTACTGCTGGGACAGTTTTGTACTGGATATATCATCGATGTTTATCACAGCGTGTTAAAGGGCACGTAGATTTTCTCTATATATAAATGTAATATTTCACGTAACATGACAAATATATTGCATCTTCGTGAGTCAGAAGGAAGTTAACGAACAGGCTGAAATCCGGGGTTGGACCATTTCTGGTTAATAGATCACAGATAGAAAACTGTGTACGTTTTCGCTGAAACAAACTGGCTTATAGTCTGTATTTTACGTCACGTAACTAGAATGACTAAACCGCCGCCTTGAGGTGGATCAAGTATTATCGAAGTTTTATTATCCTGCATATTTAAATTTTACGTATGCTATCAAACAAAGTGTTGAATGTCGGTTAAATAGTGTGTGATTGATGTAACAAAATACTTTACATTTCTTTCCTATAAACTGTTTATTTAAAACTGGATAAAAAGAAAATGTATTAAGAAGTTTCTAATTGTAAAATTATATATGGAAATTCATAATGTTTGAAGTTATAATGCGTTGTTATTGTTCTCTTAGTGCGGAGTGACACAATGGGATATTCACTTCCTGTCCCCCATGAAAATCAAATCTCGAATCTTGGTGCTGTAAGTCAAGAAAACTACCGAGGACCAAAGAAATGGTTTGTTTGTAATTAAGCACAAAGCAAAAAAAAAAAAAAAAAAGGATGATCTGTGCCCTGCCCACCATGGGTATCGAAACCCGGTTTTTAGCAGTATGAGTCCACAGACATATCGCTGTGCCACTGGGAAGTGGGGGGGGGGTGAAGAAATGAGAACTAGGTGTTTTTTAATAATATTCACAACATATTGGGCTGGGATGGCCTACTGGTATTTATGAAGGTCTGAACATTGAATAATAGCTATTTTTCACTTATAATTTGTCTGCGATTTAAATTTTCTTTATTATCTTTTTCCCTTATTTCTATTTAACTGTACCAATGCGATCTGGTGGTGTCTTGTAAGTATATTCCCGATAAGGGTGTTATAAAAAAGAAAGCTTTAATCACATGGAGGTAAAATGATGTCCCCTCTTGGACTGCTCCACGTCAGTTAAAGACCTGACACCAAACACATCATACGAACCCTATTGTGCTAAAGACCTGTGTTGCACACCAAACACATCATACGAACCCTATTGTGCTAAAGACCTGTGTTGCACACCAAACACATCATACGTTGTGCAGTTCCCACTACTTTTTTTTCATCGTGGATGATTCATCGCTTGCGCGTGTGTGCTTTCATGTTTTAGTTGTTGTTTTCTCACGAAAAAATATCTGAAGTTATGCACGACTTCGATGACTGGTATTTTACCAGTATTCTTGGTAGTGTTATATTGTGAGTTATCTTTTCTAGGGGTCCGGCATAGCCTGATAATTTGCAATCTGCAGGTCACGAGTTCAAGTGTCATTGATAAATGTACTTGCTCTTTAAACTGTGGAGGAATTATAAATTCATGACCAATTAAACGTTCTCTTAGTAACAGAGTAGCCAAAGAGTTGGTGGTGGGATGTGTTGAGTAGCTGATCTAATCTATCACTGTTAAATTAAGGGTAGTTAGGGCAGATAACACAGGCAGTATTAGTCATACAGGTTCACCATTGTCAACGATTTGGACACGTGTCTTGTCTGGCTACACTTAGTTGTGGTGGGGGTCACCATCTAATTCATTGTTCTAGATATAAAACACAACAAAAAAGGTTGTAAATGTGGTGAAACCCACACAGCCAATTACAACTGTTGCGAAGAAATGCAAGCTAATTAAACAACGAATATTTGAAGTTAAAAACCCAATAATAAAATCTAAAGAAATAATAAGTGACCATAACAACAAACTAAATCTAAACAACACGAAAAAAAACATAGAAGATAACAGAATGTGTTCGAATCCCCGTCACACCAAACATGCTTGCCCTTTCAGCAGTGGGAGCGTTATAATGTAACGATCAATCCCACTATTCGTTAGTAAAAGAGTAGCCCAAGAGTTGGCGGTGGATGGTATTGACTAGTTTCCTCCTTCTATTCTAACATTCCTAAATTAGTGGTGGCTAGCGCAAATAGTCCTCGTGTAGCTTTGCGCGAAATTCAAAAACAAACAAACAGTATTGACGAACAAACACTTAACAATAAACCACACACACAACTACTAAACATGAGCTCTTCATGAGTGGCACAGTGGTATATCTCTGGACTAACCCTGCTAAGAAACCGGGTTTCGATACCCGTGTTGGGCACAGCACAAATAGTCTATTGTGTAGTTTTGTGCTTAATTCCAAACTTATTAATCATGATATAAAATACGGTGCCAGCTTCGGTGACAACACACACAAAACAGAAACCCAACGTTTAAGAGACACATCACTGCTGTAAGAAATAAAATAAGAAAGAAAGTGAAACTTTTAAAACATGAACAATGGAACAATTCTCGTTCAAAACTAAGAGATAAAACAGAACCGAAACAATTCTGGACCAATCTGAAACGATTCACAAAGGGGGGAAAAGCAACACGAATAATATCCACCACTAGAAATCAACACCACAGAAGCGCTTACAAACAAAGATAAAACGGAAGCGTTCAAACAACAATCACAGAACACATTTAGAATCAGACATGAATACTCACTTCTATAACGTACTAAATCAGATTCTAATACAAAAATGTACAAACCATCTTTCTTAATAAATATAAATAACGAACTGCGAAACAAATAACGACAATACAACAGAAAACATGACTCAAGACATAACAGTAACAGAAGTTCAACAAAGAACAAAGCTCCAGCAGAAGATGGCATACAATCCATCCTCCTTAAAATTGGTACAAAGAAACTGCTTGAATACCTAATAGTACTGTTTAATCTATAACTTAAATCAAGATACATCTCAGTATCTTGATAGCAAGCAAATGTTTTAATGTTCCATATATATAGCCAGTTAACCAAAAAGTTACGTTCCAATCAGCTTGACCAGAAGAATAAGGAAGATATTAGAACGAATAATCACTAACAGACTCTTCATCTTTCTGGTAACAACATCAAAATTACCCAAGATACAAAATGGAGTCAGTAAGCTCAAACAGACAAGTGGTATTTAGTCAGACTCATAGGATCAATAGTAAACAGTTTCAACAGAGTTCAATGCACTGTTATATTCAATACTGTATGATATAACAGACTAGGCTTCTGTCATGTCAGAGATACTATATGATATTATAGTCTGACGTTCTGTCATGTCACAGATACTGTATGATGTAACAGTCTGAGGTTATGTCATGTCAAAGATTTTGTATGATATAACAGTCTGAGGTTCTTTTATGTCAGAAGTGATGTATGATATGACAGTCTCAAGTTACGCCATGTCAAACCTGGAACTGCTGTCCAGTTTTTTCCTAAACATGTAAGAGAAGTTAGCCCTAATTTATTCATCACGTACATCAACAAAATGCATCTAAATTATGTATATTTTGGTGAAGTGTTCCAACCTTGTTTCATAAAGCCACAAGCATACAATCTTAATTAAACAGTATAGTCAAATACTAAAAAAAATATCGTATTACTATCAATGTATCAAAGATTTGATTACTTCTTTTCCCAAGAAATATAGAACACATAAAAACCACTAGAATTGTATGTGAATGGGACACATCTTCAAACTAACACATCAACGAAATTCCTTGAAATGACGTACAACACAATATTAACATCTCTTAAACACTAAAACAATATGAAAACTAAAGTTTGGAAAACATGAAATATAAAAAAAATCCAACATCAACAAAGTGGTGCAACATGTGATATACTACTACATAGTTCACTATATAAACACTAACTGATATACTACTACACAGTTCACTATAGAAACACTAACTGATATACTACTACATAGTTCACTATATAAACACTAACTGATATACTACTACATAGTTCACTATATAAACACTAACTGATATACTACTACATAGTTCACTATATAAACACTAACTGATATACTACTACATAGTTCACTATATAAACAGTATCTGATGTACTACTACATAGTTCACTATATAAACACTAACTGATATACTACTACATAGTTCACTATATGAACACTAACTGATGTACTACTACATAATTCACTATAGAAATACTAACTGATATACTACTACATAGTTCACTATAGAAACACTAACTGATGTACTACTACATAGTTCACTATATAAACACTAACTGATGTACTACTACATAGTTCACTATATAAACACTAACTGATGTACTACTACATAGTTCACTATATAAACACTAACTGATGTACTACTACATAGTTCACTATATAAACACTAACTGATATATACTACTACATAGTTCACTATATAAACACTCAACTGATATACTACTACATAGTTCACTATATAAAGCACTAACTGATGTACTACTACGCATAGTTCACAATATAAACACTAACTGATGTGCTACTACATAGTTCACTATATAAACACTAACTGATGTGCTACTACATGGTTCACTATATAAACACTAACTGATGTACTACTACATGGTTCACTATATAAACACTAACTGATATACTACTACTACATAGTTCACTATATAAACACTAACTGATATACTACTACATAGTTCACTATATAAACACTAACTGATGTACTACTACATAGTTCACTATATAAACACTAACTGATATACTATTACATAGTTCACTATATAAACACTAACTGATGTACTACTACACAGTTCACTATATAAACACTAACTGATATACAACTACACAGTTCACTATATAAACACTAACTGATATACTACTACACAGTTCACTATATAAACACTAACTGATGTACTACTACACATAGTTCACTATATAAACACTAACTGATATACTACTACATGGTTCACTATATAAACACCAACTGATATACTATTACATAGTTCACTATATAAACACTAACTGATATACTATTACATAGTTCACTATATAAACACTAACTGATGTACTACTACATAGTTCACTGTATAAACACTAACTGATATACTACTACATAGTTCACTATATAAACACTAACTGATATACTACTACATAGTTCACTATATAAACACTAACTGATATACTACTACATAGTTCACTATATAAACACTAACTGATATACTACTACATGGTTCACTATATAAACACTCAACTGATGTACTACTACATAGTTCACTATATAAACACTAACTGATGTACTACTACATAGTTCACTATATAAACACTAACTGATGTACTACTACATAGTTCACTATATAAACACTAACTGATGTACTACTACATAGTTCACTATATAAACACTAACTGATGTACTACTACATAGTTCACTATATAAACACTAACTGATGTATTACTACATAGTTCACTATATAAACACTAACTGATGTATTACTACATAGTTCACTATAGAAACACTAACTGATGTATTACTACATAGTTCACTATAGAAACACTAACTGATGTACTACTACATAGTTCACAATATAAACACTAACTGATGTACTACTACATAGTTCACTATATAAACACTAACTGATGTATTACTACATAGTTCACTATATAAACACTAACTGATGTATTACTACATAGTTCACTATATAAACACTAACTGATGTACTACTACATAGTTCACTATATAAACACTAACTGATGTACTACTACATAGTTCACTATATAAACACTAACTGATGTACTTCTACATAGTTCACTATATAAACACTAACTGATGTACTACTACATAGTTCACTATATAAACACTAACTGATATACTACTACATAGTTCACTATATAAACACTAACTGATGTACTACTACATAGTTCACTATATAAACACTAACTGATGTACTACTACATAGTTCACTATATAAACACTAACTGATATACTACTACATAGTTCACTATATAAACACTAACTGATATACTACTACATAGTTCACTATATAAACACTAACTGATGTACTACTACATAGTTCACTATATAAACACTAACTGATGTACTACTACATAGTTCACTATATAAACACTAACTGATGTACTACTACATAGTTCACAATATAAACACTAACTGATGTACTACTACATAGTTCACAATATAAACACTAACTGATGTATTACTACATAGTTCACTATATAAACACTAACTGATGTATTACTACATAGTTCACTATATAAACACTAACTGATGTACTACTACATAGTTCACTATATAAACACTAACTGATGTACTACTACATAGTTCACTATATAAACACTAACTGATGTACTTCTACATAGTTCACTATATAAACACCAACTGATATACTACTACATAGTTCACTATATAAACACTAACTGATGTACTACTACATAGTTCACTATATAAACACTAACTGATGTACTACTACATAGTTCACTATATAAACACTAACTGATGTACTACTACATAGTTCACTATATAAACACTAACTGATGTACTACTACATAGTTCACTATATAAACACTAACTGATGTACTACTACATAGTTCACTATATAAACACTAACTGATGTATTACTACATAGTTCACTATATAAACACTAACTGATGTATTACTACATAGTTCACTATATAAACACTAACTGATGTATTACTACATATTTCACTATATAAACACTAACTGATGTATTACTACATAGTTCACTATATAAACACTAACTGATGTATTACTACATAGTTCACTATATAAACATTAACTGATGTATTACTACATAGTTCACTATATAAACACTAACTGATGTATTACTACATAGTTCACTATATAAACACTAACTGATGTATTACTACATAGTTCACTATATAAACACTAACTGGTGTATTACTACATAGTTCACTATATAAACACTAACTGATGTATTACTAAGGCCACATAATACCAGAGACAGATATCAAAATAATATAAATGTATTGTGATAGTATTAAGAATGGTTATACATGTGGATGTTCTGGTTATAAATTTAAGAAATGTAACTGGAACCGTTCGCGTAGAATAGAATGTAACACCTTCACGTAAAGTAAAAATGTGTTTACCAATTTATTAATAATATAATTACATTAACTGATAGGAGCCACAGTAAAAATGTGAAGTTGCTTTATAAACTGTGGCCCTTTTTTGGTAATTAAATCCATATTGGACATGAAGTGTGGTAGTGAGGAAGAGATTAAATGTGGACCTGACCCTCCCATGTCCACAAGATTGGTACCTGGAACAACAGCGTCTCTGAAACTACAGGGGGTCAAAGAACAGAGAAAATTAAAGACTCGTTTAAATGAGGTCACTGTCTCGAAGGGAATAACTAAAAGGCCCGGCATGGCTAGGTGGGTTAAGGCGTGCGACTCGTAATCTGAGGGTCGCGGGTTCGAATATACGTCACACGAAACATGCTCGCCCGTTCAGCCGTGGGGGCGCTATAATGTTACGATCAATCCCACTATTCATTGGCAAAAGAGTAGCCCAAGAGTTGGAGGTAGGTGGTGATGATTAGCTGTTCTCCCTTTAGCCTTACGGTACTAAATGAGGGATGGCTAGCGCAGATAGCCCTTGTGTCACCTTGTGCGAAATTGTAAAACAAGCATTAACTTATGTTCCAACCAGTCGAAATATTCAATTTTTTTATATTAAAACTAGTTTCTTTACATTGTTAATTATTTAAATTCTAATATAAACAATGTTCCAACATGTGCTTTTATTATAATAGTGTCGTAAGCACTTGGGTGTTTACGTATATTTACGAGACGCCAAACACTTCCTTTTTTGGAGATCTTGGTCTAGATTTTCAACACCCTGTTAGGTAGGTTCACAACTTGTTTTTAAGGTGTAATTGGGATAAAAGTTTGTTGCGTGGCTATTTTCTATTGACCTACTAATGTGGCAGTGGCTTGTCTTTTGGTTATTTTAACGTATCAAATCTATACAGTGATGGCCAACACACATTAACGGTTTTGTTATCGAATTAGTTTGTATTTTTACATTTTACTGGAAATTGTTTCATAAACTGTGAAAATAATAATAAGCAAAATGGAATATGAAACCGTAAATTTAAAAGTAATAATTAAAAATAAAACTGCCATGATATAAATCTGTTGAAATTATCAATAATTTCATTAAATATTAATCCTCTAAGTTGTGAATTACCTTCAGTTGAAAACAAACTGTAATCCAATCAGTCTACGCACGTTTGTACAAGAGAGTTTTATCTAAATTTTGGTTCTAGCATAAATTCATGTAACCTTTGTGCCTTTATATGGATGAAGTGTAGGCTGATAAAGTTTCTAAATACGGACAGACACACATGAACTTCCACATGTTTCTCTTGATTTGGTTTATATGGAAATAACTGGATCAAACTCAACTGTTATGTTTTCAGTTAAAATTGTATTAATAAATAATAATGCATTTTTTTTATGATGACCACGAGATAATATTAAATGGTTAATTACTTTGTAATCATCGTTTAATTAAAAACTTTCGATCCTACCCAGCACAACAAGCTTCGAGTTGTCACACTACACGTTTTCTTGGTGTCGATTTTGTGGACATCTGAAAGCAAATTAAACCTATGTAACTAGTTGCTATTAAACTTCGTTACATACAGAAAACAACTTATTTTTATATGACATTAGTCATTTCGTTTTATTGTAGTAAATCAGAGATAAGTGCCTCTTCTGTGTGCTAATAGACAGCGATCTTTTTCCACTGGGGTGTCAGATGATGCCTTGAGGCTACCATCTTCTTTATTTTTCGATGGCAGTGCCCAACAGACACGGGGTTTGGCATGCAACATAAAAACAATATAGGTATTATTTCGTGTTTATAATGACATGCTTCCTTAGTCTGGAACAGTTCTTCACAGGTATTTCTGAGATCCTGTGTCTCAAAAATAGGCACAATCTTCAATGAATTCATTCATTTTGATTGAATTGTACATCATGCATCAATAACATTATTATACCATGTACCTCTTAGCTTGAGTTCGGTCTGTAATTTAAAAGTGTAAGACTAGAGGGAAGGCGGTGGGTAGTGATGACTAGCTGCCTTCCCTCTAGTCTTACACTGCTGTATTAGGGACGGCTAGCACAGATAGCCCTCGAGTAGCTTTGTGCGAAATTCAAAAACAAACAAACAAGTAGTGGTTATTTACAGGAAAACAAGGTAATTATTCGACAGACATGATAAACATACTGTGTTTGATTGTTACTTTTTACCATTTGTTGTGGTATCTTTTGAAACTATTTGATATCAAGTATTGGTTCAATTGAGTGACATTTAAATGTTAAATTCCCACTTTCTCTAGCGGCTAGTGTGTCTAACTGTGGATTCGAAGGTCCAGGGTTTGTTTTCCGTTGCCGCAAAATTACACTAGGCTTATTGAAACCATGGCTGCTTTATAAGGGCCACTGTCAAATCCCACTATGCAATTAGAGTCAGCGGTAGGTGTTGTCGATTAGCTGCCTGCCTTTAAATCTATTAGTTTAAAATTACAAATGGCCCGGCATGGCCAAGCGCGTAAGGCGTGCGACTCGTAATCCGAGGGTCGCGGGTTCGCGCCCGCGTCGCGCTAAACATGCTCGCCCTCCCAGCCGTGGGGGCGTATAATGTGACGGTCAATCCCACTATTCGTTGGTAAAAGAGTAGCCCAAGAGTTGGCGGTGGGTGGTGATGACTAGCTGTCTTCCCTCTAGTCTTACACTGCAAAATTCGGGACGGCTAGCACAGATAGCCCTCGAGTAGCTTTGTGCGAAATTCCAAAACAAACGAACAAACAAAAAATTACAAACAAAGAACATGGGTACTTTGGGTAGCTGTCCGCGAATTTCAAAAACTAACAAACCCTTTTGTTACAAAACGTCAACCCTAGGTTCATAATTGTAGGCAATAAAAGAAAATATAATGCTTTATATCAAAAAGTATACAAAACAGTTTGAGAGATAAATTTTCCTTCAATTTTTACATCAGGCCTATACACAAGGAAGGAGTGGACCAATAAGTAGTACATTGCTAACACATTGTTTGCAAAGGTTTTTATTTACACAATTTTTAAGATAGATTAATCTTATCGGTTATTATTATAAATCTGAAAAACAACTAACTGATTATCTCCATTGCACCAAACATGCTCGCCCTTTCAGCCGTGGGGGCGTTATTATGTGACGGTCAGTCCCACTATTCGTTGGTAAAAGAGTAGCTCAAGAGTTGGCGGTGGGTGGTGATGACTAGCTACCCTCCCTCTAGTCTTACACTGCTAAATTAGGGACGGCTAGCGCAAATACCCCTCGAGTAGCTTTGCGCGACATTCAAAAGACAAGCAAACAAAATTAATAGATTAGGAAGTACAGACAGCGCCAATACTATCTCACTGGTTAAAACATTCAAGACAAATCTACACTCTTCAGAAGGAAGAGTACAGACAGACCATTATGTAACTATAAGCATAACAACAACAAAACACTCGACGAGTCATCGTTAATTATTTTTTAATATAAAATTTAAAAAACAAACCAGTACTCGTTGATTGTGCTTAGAATGTAGTTAGACAAAACAGTAGCTTACGATTTTTTTTACCTTGAATTTTAATGTCTTTAAATTTATACACTTTTACGTTACGAAGAAAACTGTGTATTATACGTAATACGAAAAGGAAATTAACGACTAATAGCGTATTTTAAATTAAATTTCTAATATTCAAAATATCTGATATAATTTAAATGATAAAAAACAACTAATCGTGATACACACATGTAGAAGGATATGACGTCATTTTATAAGCTAATACACCCAAACGTTTGTGTGAAAGTAAACATCTGAATTAATAATGTAATATTAAACGTTATTGGTATGGCTAGCACAATGTATTTCATATATATTATAATACAAAAGAGAAAAATTAAAATACTGTATTGAAATGATTTAAAATTAAGATACCAATAACCACATATCGTTGTTTTATTTTGTCAGTAGTGAGCAGTAATCTGGAGAGTCTTAAGTTAATTGTCAATGACTACTTTATTTTCTTCAATATGAATAATTCTATAATTAACTAAATGCCTTTTGAAAGGTAAGTAATATATAAATATGTATATGATATATTTTTGTAATTCACGCTTCGCTGTATCTCTTACAAAATAAGAAATGAAAGCTCGTGTTTGCAAAATTAGAGTGGAAAGCTGCACTCAATACATGCATCATTGCGCTGTACATTTGTTCAACCTTATCTTAATTGGCGAACGTAATCATGAACACCATTCCAAACGAATTCTGACATTGCAGTAAAATACGTCACGTATTTCCACCAATCATAGTTTCCAAGAGAACGGTATAAAACCAGTTGAACAGGCGTAGTTTGCATGTTAGTTCGTTGAGAGTGTCGTAACTCAACTCATATACGAACGTTTGGCATTACTGAGTTTTTAGTCTTCCGTTGTAATAAAGGAGTTTGTTAGTCACAATGGTAAGAAATTGTTTGTTTAATATTTATTTTTGGAATGTGTGTAATAAGTTCGAAGCTATAGTGTTCACGTTACGTAAAATGATCCAGAAACTCTTATACTGTGGGAGATTGGTGGTTTCTTCATCGGAAACGGGCTGAAGGAGAAACTACCTAGGGAACTTCATCAAGATGGAGGAAGTTCTCGGGGGTTTTTTGTTTATACGCTTTGGTGTCTTCATTTTTATAGTCGCTTCAGGTTAACATTTTAAAGGGCTTTATCTTCTAATCTTTCTTAGTGTCTTTTTGCTTTTGTTTATTACCACTAAAATGTTTAGTGAAAGATTAAGCCCTAGTGTCTTTTTCATTCTTCCTTTATTTTACAAAGGACTTTGTCTGTGTAAAGTTACGTTACAATTTTTAACTGTATTTTAAATTTGGACTTAGATTAAATGTATATGGTGTGTATGTTAACTATCCAACGTCATTGTTTAACATGTGTTTGTTACACGTACTGATTAATATTTATTTATGATTTAATTAATACATATATAGTATAATAAACTTTGTCAAATTTACATACACTTATTATCCGTATACTCGCGTGTATATAAACTTGGTTTAAATAGCTTATTTGTAAGATTTAACTCTAATGCGTCACTGTTAAACCTATCTCTATTATAGAAAATCTGAAAGACGTCTATGCTTGAGTATTTTTTATACAAGCACTAACATAACCAACGCACTTTAAATGCAAGTCTAATGTCGGTAACATGTTATGAAACTTGTTCCTAATTTCTCATCTGCTAGTGCATGGCATCCTATGATTGGCTGATTTCTAGACAGTCGTGGTATTCCTGAGCGCTGACGCATCTCGACTACGAGTGTGATGACCCCCCCTCCTCAATTGCATGACTCTAGGAGCTTGCTATTTCTGACCAAATATGGAGTGTTCGCTGGCGTGCAGCCGCCAGCGGCTTAGTCAAGCTAGCATAACACGGCCTCATCTACCACTGGTTTCCATGATACCATCCGGTACACGTGGACCGGAGTGCTACAGTCACGTCTCTCTTGTGCAATTACATTGACCTCGTGTGAGCACGTGGCTGTAAGTACTTCTCGGTCTTCTTATTTTTCATTTTTTGTCGTGAATTCCTTAAACTCGATGTAAGTTGCTTAACCCCCAGAATTAGTAAAAAAGAAAGTATGGAACATTCACTACCTGTCTTGTAACACTAGTTTATTTGAAGTTTGTAAGGATTCTTACCTACTTCTAGTATATTAATACAGATAGAGTATTTCATAATGACCTGAAAATTAAATGGCTTCTTTAGAATCTTCACAACCGTTGGTTGAAGAAGCTGTTGTCTTCATAATTAGTCAGATTCTAAAACCTCTTTCCCTCCCCAGTGAGTTCTATTTAGGCTAGTGACCGTCGATTTCGCCGGTGTAATCGAACACTCGTAGGTTTTTATTAAATAATAATTACATGTATGTCGATGTTACGTAAATAATCCAAATATGTTTTTGTTATTGATCCAACTAATAGCGTTCACTTTCCATGATAACCTCAACAATAGTTTGAATTCTAAATCTTGCAATGACCTACGAAAGTGGTCTAATAACAAGTTACGTTATTTTTAAAAATACTTTTTCCGGTTATTTCTATATTTTGCATATAGGTTTCTAATAACGAAGTTAAACTACTCTCGCATATTCCTAATTATACTCCCTTCTCGTAGCTAATCTCTCATGATTTAGCTTTGTGTAATAAACTCAAGTTTTAAACAAAATCCATAAGTCTCGCGGAAGAAGTTTCTTACTAGAAACTAATTCTATCCTCCTAGGTGGCGCACAACCTATACTCCTACCTATGCAGACAGACAAGAATACAATAAATTCTACATTAAGTTCCGCATTTTATTTAGTGCTAATTATACATTACTGCAAGAGCTTGTCACACTCAGCACTACTTTAACTCTCACATTGGTGTACAGTAACTCAAAAAATTTACTAAATAACTTTATTTATAGCGTGAATGTATCAGTGTCCACATCGGTCAGGCTGGTGTCCAGATTGGTAATTCTTGCTGGGAGCTATACTGTCTTGAGCATGGGATCCAACAAGATGGAAACATGCCCAGCGATAAGGCCATGGGGTCCGATGACTCTTTTAATACCTTCTTCAGTGAAACCGGGTCTGGAAAACATGTACCCAGAGCAGTATTTGTAGATCTAGAACCTACAGTAGTTGGTAAGTATCTCTAAGCACTATATTAATGCTGCCTGCTGTATTTGCATATCATGCATGGATAATTTTACTATAATTTGAAATGACTAATTATTGATTAATAACCTTTTAAATATTTTTAAATATGCGTATCTCAAGTGGCGATACAAGCCAATGAGTCTTTCAGTGGGACAGGATAAGTTTAGCGTCTTGCTTTGATAAAACCCGACGTTCGATTCCACGCAGTAAACACAGAACTCATTTTGGTTTTGCTTTAAAGTAAACAATAAATAATCTGACGAGTAATTCCTTTTACCACTTACTTGTTTGAAGTTAAAAACAACGCTACACAATGGGCTATATGTACTTCCCCGCCACGGGTATCGAAACCCGATTTCTAGCATTGTAAGTTTGCAAACATACCGCTGTGTCACTCGAGGGCTTTGACTCCAAGTCACTCTATTTGAATATCTCTATTCACGCTTGTATTTTGAATATTCTTAAAATCACTGTTGGGTCGTACTTTTGTTGAAACCCCAACGTGCTTCTGTAACAATGGTAAACAAGCTAGCATTACGTTTTAACTTGCAGATGAAGTTCGTACAGGGGCATATCGTGCCCTTTACCACCCGGAACAGCTCATCACAGGAAAGGAGGATGCTGCCAACAACTACGCCCGTGGACACTACACAATCGGTAAAGAAATCGTTGACCTCGTACTGGACCGCATCAGAAAATTGGCAGACGCCTGCACTGGTCTTCAGGGTTTTCTCATCTTTCACAGTTTTGGAGGAGGCACTGGCTCTGGTTTCACATCTCTTCTCATGGAAAGACTTTCAGTTGACTATGGGAAGAAATCAAAACTAGAGTTTTCCATTTACCCTGCTCCTCAGGTTGGCTGATTTTTTAAAAACTCTTGCTATCATATTTGCGTATTTTTTTTTCTGTTTAAATAAATAGCTTTTGAATAAAAGCTAGTTGGCATGAGTGTTATGCTAACAATATCCTTTTATCAATATGTAAATTTAAATTTGTAAGTTTTCATATACGTAAGTAATGTGTGTATGAATACCAGTTACAGGTGATTTTAAATTTATATGAACTTGCCTCTACTTGTTTTAAAGGTCTCCACTGCTGTTGTTGAACCCTATAACTCCATTTTGACCACTCATACTACCCTGGAACATTCGGACTGTGCTTTCATGGTAGACAATGAGGCCATTTACGATATCTGCCGACGCAATTTGGACATTGAACGACCAACCTACGTCAACTTGAACAGACTGATTAGTCAGATTGTGTCTTCCATTACTGCTTCCTTACGTTTTGATGGTGCTTTAAACGTAGATCTCACAGAATTTCAAACTAACTTGGTTCCTTATCCAAGGTAATTATGTTTTTGCTTTATTTTATTTAAATGAATCTCAACTCCTGTGATTTTTGAGTTCATATAAGTTTTGCCACCTATCTGGTTTCCTCTGAAAATAAAATTAGTCTGAGCGCTTCTATTTTAACTAGAACGTTTCGTATACATTACTATCCAAATTACTGACAACATGGCAAATATGGTGATTTTAACATGTCGCTTATTTTTCTTTCATTTTGCTCGTATGTTCTTAGAATTTTGTTCCTTTTGTTCTTCCAGAATCCATTTCCCCCTGGTAACTTATTCTCCTGTAATATCTGCTGAAAAGGCTTATCATGAGCAACTCACGGTTGCTGAAATCACCAATTCTTGTTTTGAACCAGCCAATCAGATGGTGAAATGTGATCCACGTCATGGGAAGTACATGGCCTGCTGCATGTTGTACCGAGGTGATGTTGTTCCCAAGGATGTTAATGCTGCCATTGCTGCCATCAAGACCAAGCGAACCATCCAGTTCGTGGATTGGTGTCCAACTGGTTTTAAAGTACGTTTCTATTCTGATATCTTTTTGTCTATATGATTCTGATCATGCTTATTTTGATATCTGAAAAATGGTGAAATCTACTTCACACACCTTCCTGGAGGGTTATATGTTAACCTTCCTGGAGGGTTAACATGTTTTTCTGCTTTATTATAGTAATACATAACATTTATCCTTTTCAATATAAAGGTCGGCATCAACTACCAACCCCCAACCGTTATCCCTGGTGGTGACCTCGCCAAGGTACCTCGTGCTGTATGCATGTTATCCAACACCACAGCCATTGCTGAGGCATGGGCTCGCCTTGACCACAAATTCGACCTCATGTATGCCAAGCGCGCTTTTGTCCACTGGTACGTCGGAGAAGGAATGGAGGAAGGAGAGTTCTCGGAAGCAAGAGAAGACTTGGCAGCCCTTGAGAAGGACTATGAAGAAGTGGGAATGGATTCTGCTGATGGTGTCGAAGACGAAGGAGAGGAATACTAGAAGGAAGTCGCTGGTTCTCTGGCTGTTGTACTACAAGGGAACAAGCTTCAAAGAGCCTTATTTTAATTGATAAATATCGTAACTTAAAGAAATAATAAAAAAATTCCAATAAGTTTTGTGCTTTTTTTCATATATCTGATATTTGTTACCACAAAACATCGCAACATGAATGAATTTAGGAGTTCTGAATAATTACTTGGCAAAGATCAACAGAAGCGTCCCGTTTTTATTAATTTATGTATTGTTTAAACTTACTTATGGGAACAATGTGAGACAATTTTCTAATAAATGTATATAACGGTAAACTAATAACCCTAATTACGTATAATGAAGGGATTGAACTTAGAACACGTTAGATGCTACTTTGACACGTTGCTTTGTCTTAAACAGGTTATGGGTTTGGCCCTCTGACTTAGGTTCTGATCGATGCGATACCACAAAATATTAGTTGCACATTTCAAATGTGGGCGCGTTATAATAGTAACAATCAATGGTGCAGCATGGGGGGGATGATACGATATTATTAACTAGCTTTAAACTATAAAGTTGCAGCTATAATATTGAAACAAATCTATAACTAGATACGCTACAAACATTTTGTTTCTATATTATGCTTGTACACAAGCGGTAGGCCTAACGTGTTTCACATGACTTCATGCATTATTTAATATTAAGTAAGTAAAAAGAATACAAGCGCATTTAAATAATAAAAACTACACTAATATAAATATTTTGTCCTGTATTTTTAATTATCTTAAAGACAGAAGAGGAGGGCAGATAACTAAAAAAAACGAACAAATCAGCTCGAATTATCTTAAATTTCATTACCATCTCATCAGGCAAGCTTCCTTAATATAAAAGGGGGGAGGATAAAGATTTTGGCTTTTCTATATCCGCCTTATCATAATAAGGCTTCAAGGAAACCTTTTAATTGACTTCACGTTAACCAATTAGGGACGCAGGAAGAATTATAAAATCTTTTGCCGGATTTCTTACATGCTGAACAATAGTCAGTGTGGGCACATCCTGGAATTTAACTTCACATAGGTCCATGTGAATAACAATACGTCTGTATACTATATTACAGGTGCACCTCACTGTTAAAAGGGGAAGGAGAGAGGTATCTATACGATATTTTTTTATTTTTTATTAAAGTGTCGCGTTTCCCTCGTGCTAGGCTGGTTCTGTCATCTGGTGCTTTCTCGTGTAGTGTCTGCGTATCAGTTTCTACTTTAAGAAAGATTCAACACTCGACAAAGTAAGATAAATAAGTTGCGTAGTTGAAATCATTTAAAATAAGTTTAAATTGTGACAGCAACTAAAATAGCTTAATGTCTGGTAACCAAATATTTCTTGTCTTTAAACCTATTTAGTTAAAAACCAATTTTTCCCGAAGTTTGTACTTTAATATTAACTTTCTTCCTTTTTTCGCATTCTTAATTTAAACTATTTTTATTATAACAACTCTTTTATGGTTATCGCGTTGGTGTTTATTCCACATACGGCTGATTTTAAATATCGTTTACTAACGGTTCAGTCGAAGTATTGTATCACGCTGGTTAATCTCTGTTTTTGCAGTCAAAATATCGAACTAATCGAAGAATTATTGTAATTAACAGCAAACATAACGTTAATTTGTTTCTTTTTGGAAATTTTGCGATATACTTCAGTGATCCTACAACTAACAAAATCGGAGGTAAATAGTAGTTCATCGCATAAATTATATTGAGAAGTGTCTTCAAATATCCAATGGGAACGTGTTTACTATATATACATTTATAGGATTACTAAAAATAACATTTCGAACTTTTACCAGAACTAAAGATGCTTGCGCCCTCTATTGATTAGTTAAGTAATTTTATGGATTTTCAACATTAAGTCAAGATGTACTGAGGCACTGTATTATCTTGTGGCAACAGACTTGTTAAATTGGATTTTTTGTTGTTGCACAATCAGATTAAGTGGAAATTCGGATGTGTTCTCGCAATTTTATGTCATTTGTTGAATACGGCAGTGAATAGCAGTCATAAGCTAAAAAAACAACACATAAAAATATGTGAATATTGTCATTTCTTAAAAACTGGCAGATTAGAGGTGACTTCCAAATCCTTTTCTTGTCATAAAACTTGCCATGTGAATTAAAATTGAGCAGGACATTTGATTAATGCATATTAATTTGGTACTGAATCGTATGATGGCTTATAAGACCACCTTGTACATAACTTCAATTTTGCTTCCCATATAATTGGTGAGGGTAACTATTATAGAAACAAAAGCTATATGTAGGACAATGTTGGCTAGTGTTCCCCTTATTTGTTTTATTATACTCTTAACGACCATATTAGATACAATTTGCCTATCCTGCTTTGTGGAAGGTAATAACTGATGTACTTAACTGATTAGGTACCCTTGTCCTTAAATTAAAATTAAAAAATCCTATAGAAATGAAAATATATCCTCGTTCCGGCTCTTTTTGTATCTGTCTTCCCAGGCAAAGATTCAATGACAGAAATAGTCTATATTAACTTCTGGACAAATTCCAGTTACTGTACCAACAACTACAATAACTGAGCCAGCAAACTGTTGGTGATGGATCTTAAGACAAATAACACATAATGGATCAACAAAATGACATGCTATTAAATTCACAAATTTATTGAAACAAACTTTGGGCAAATAATAATAAAATGACACTTGTTGTTCAGTGGACAAGTCTAATTATTAAGGTGTAGCACGAATAGTTACCCCATTTTTAGTTACAACCTCAATTTCTACAGAAGTTTACCTTTTTTAACAGGTTGTCTTACCCATCATAAACACAGACGTAGTTAACCTGTTCAGTGCCGTAGACGAGATAACTCGTCCAAGCCGATCAGTAACACAGTGCCACAGACGAGTTAATTCGTTCTCAAAAATACCTACCTTCAATGCTAAATGTCAGCACCATACATGCATTTGACCTACTTACAAATTGATTCACTTTCGATCCAAAATGGCGTCACGGAAAAAGTTACACAATGAAGAAGCATTAGAGTTGTATTGTAGCAGCTGAAATACTTGGCAGTCAACAGGTTAAACTGAATGATATCTCTGAGTAATCATGTACATACCCTTTTATCAATAATATTACATACATCATCAGTAATTAGAAAGAAAGCTACCCATATTAGTATCACAGACAGAAGAATGCCATGTCAGTCATCAAACTCAGTAGTCGCAATCCATAAGTGTTATATTCTATATAACAAAAATGTTTAGCAGTCATAATGTATGTGAACATGATTCATTAGTGTCATGTTCCACACCAGGAATGTAGAATGTGAAGTTAAACAGTTTTAAAATAACTGTTAAACAGTTTGGATGCCACATATGCCTTTTCTTCTCTTACACAATGTTCCTTTTTACAGCTACAGTGTCTTCACACTTATACCAAGAAAAGATGACACAAACATTACTTATACTGTGGCCATACTAGAATTTTGGATGGCACGAAATCATAAAATATTTTAAAATTTGTAGCCTGTTTTCTTGCCTTGGTTTTACAGCAATAAAGGTTAGTAAAATAAACATCAAACATTCTGTCAGACGCAAATAAATGTCTACATGCAGTACTTTACGAACCCACGATAAGATATTTCATGGTAATTAACTCCTGCCGACAGGAATTTAAGATTCTGGCATGAACTATAAGATGTTGAATAAAATTAATGCACTCACACTAGAAACATATGCAGTTATTAATTAAAAAATGTTATTTATTTTCATTACAAGGTGACTTTGAAATTTAACTAAATCTTTCTACACAAAACTAATTCCTCTTTCACAATATTAAGTTTGTGTTCAACCAGTAAGTTTCAACATTTCTTATGTTGAACACTGTAGCTCTAATGACAATTCTAATATAGTTAACAATACAAAAATAATTCTTTCATACTAATCCCAATCAATAATTCTTAGTTATTTTATAAGTGAAAAATTAAGCAGTTCTGTATATTGTTTTTAATGAATTCAAAGCAAAGAACGACGGTACCAAAAATAATACATCAAGCTGTCACAGTGTACAGAATTCAACACACAGATTATGTAGCTATTAAAATCCTTTATCATTAGAAACGTACAGATTCATTAAATTATTAGTTTGTTAATTAAAAGTCACAAAGTTGTTTATTTGGAAATTCTCTTCTCTTTAAACTTCTTCAGATCTGCCGAAAATAGCACCTGGTTTAACACAACAGTAAAAAATATTAAGTATCATTACATAAAACCTATGGTTAACCTATTAAAAAAAAGCTTTTTATCATATATTCTGTGCTATAAATAACTTATCAGAGAGAAACGCAAATTACAAATGAAACTGAAAACAGATCGATATAGCAAAGACCTATAACTTTGCTTACAGCACATGAAGTATCAGGACCTCTGAAATATTCATCATGTCAAAAAACTAATTATCTTTTAGTATATGATTTCACGACTCATTTGATGACACATCCAGCAACAAAAATCAGTCTGCTACCATTTCTGATGACACATCCAGCAACAAGACTCAGTCTACTACTACTTCTGATAGGTATAATCAACACCATCTGGATTTTTGTTTTCCACAAACACTTTCCTTTCTTTAATTATCACCCTCTGGCAAATATTAATGCAATTATTCTGGTACATAAGAAAAGTTAGTACAAGAGAAAAAACAGAACAAAACTATACTTACGGAATGAGCCCAGCCTGCATAATCTCCAAATCGCTCCCTAAAAAAGTTACCTGTAGCAAGAAAACATTAATGAATGAAAGCAAACACTCAATATAAATTTACTTTCATTTGCTAACATGTACAGCACTCTTCTATTCCCACTAATATGGAAATACCTACTTATTTTTTAGTAATATGCAAATATCAGATGTTCATGCATTTTACTACAAACAGCTCTAGATTAACATTCTAGGTTGGTTATGTACAATAAGCACAATTGGGTTAACAGAATTGCACATCCTTACCCAAACCCTAAATGAATGTAAAATCTAAAAGGCTTTAGTAACTACTGAATAACAATTTTGATTGAAAAAAATGTGATATAAATATTTGAGCTATATTAACTAGTAAAAGTTTATTTCATTAAAAGATTACAAAACTGTACCACCTCAATGTACTTAAAAATTTAATATTCACATAAAAACAGAGTAAGTACATGATAAACAAAATCAGTTTAACACTAAAAACAAATGATGAACATAGAACCACAATGACAATTTGGAGAACAAAAACAGGTATTACCAGTCACTCACCAACTTGTGAGTATACCTTATCCGTTAGTGATTTTGTAGCCTTTAAATGATGAAGATAATCTCGAACAGTGATCTGCCAAACATGAGTGTCAATAGGTATTGCACCCGGTTTGTCTAAGGACATCAAGCATACACAGTCTGCTACCTACGTGTTAACAAAGATAAATAATTACTTTCAAAACTGAGGTTTCATATAAAAACGATTTTCTTTTCTCTTTCACTTTGAAATCCACAAGAAGTTCGACAATTACAAATACAAACTATATCCACAATCCATTAATAATCAGTTGATTAAATAATAACGTCAACTGCCACTAAAACATAAGCCAATAAAAGTGGATTTACTTGCGATACCTTCCAGGTTTTCTCTAAGAATGCCATAACAGCAACAAAGTATATGTTACTAGATCCAGAATAAAAACTGATTCAATAATTTTCTTAAAGAATTATTTAATATTGTTTTAGTCAGCATTAGTTTTATTATAACTGTGCAATAGATAAGTATACTTCCATGGAATTTAAGCTTTTGACAGAATTAAGAAAAACAGTGGATACTTTTATGGAACGATACAGGTACAGACTTATTAGTAAAAGTACGACATTCTCCATAGAGATATTTTTCCATCTTACTCTTAACTAGCAGTTTAAAACAGTTGAGTAGTATAGAAGCTTACAAATAATCAAAAAGAATTGAACCTTTGCTCCAACTCCTGGGAGTTGCATCAAAGCAGTTCTAGCCTCTTCATAAGGAATTTTTCTTAGTGATTCCAGCCACTCAGGTGAAAGGTTCTTCGTGATATGTTTTGCTGTTGAGCTAATATATTTAGCTCTGTATCCAAACCCCAGTTTCACAAGTTCTTGTTCTACAGTCTCACCTGCAAGAGCTTCTAACGAAGGAAAATTATAAAACAGCCTTCCATTCACTTCAAGTAGTTTGGATCCATATTTTTCACACAGTTTTTCTACCATACTTGTAATTCTGGAACAGATAAACATTCCTTAAAAAAAAGTAGAACTCTTGGTGGAATGGGGTAACTGGAATCATTTTGGATATGGTTACAATACAGTGATGACTTGTATTATCTAAAATACTTTCAAAGTTGTATCAAAGTAAGCATGAGAACTATTTAAGTAATTTGGTTTGATTTTTTAAACATTTTTTATAAATTCCTACTACAAGTCTTGAAATATTGAATGAACTTGAACAACAGAACTATAGACCTAAAAACCCTATAACTATATACAGTAAAATGTCTTTGTATGCTGAAATTACATATACTTTTAAGGCTCCAATAATGTTAACATCAGAACCTTATGCACACCATTCCACTGTTATAAAAATCCTAGTTATGATTTTTGTAGCATTAAGGTGTCTTTTCACCAAGTTTTCTATAGACTTCAGTTCACTGTGTTTCTAAGAATGATGGAATCTGCCTGTACTTGTTAGTAGTCAAGGTTCCATCACTTTTTGTAGAATGCTGCCTCAAACTCTCAGCGGTCTGTCACCACTCTATCCTGTAGATGTACATTTACTACTACTACTGCATTCATCTTTCTACTATCAAACAACCTGTTAGTTATTGTTTCCAAACAGTTTGAGTTTGGATCAATCTGCAAGTAACTTATGTCTCTAATCTTGTTCATTTCACATGTATGGTTCAATGCCCATTTCAATCTTCTGGTCACATTTTTATTAGCAGTGATGTTCAAACCTCAACTGAAAAAAGGTCATGCTAACTTGGACCTTCTGGTCTCGAAATTCATACCTATTGTAAAGAATATACCTTGAGATACTTTTAACATCACTTTTAGGTGAGTTTTGGTTTTCAACCACATCCATTATTAACAGTGTTGGTTTCACACACACTTCTTTAGACTCTTCTATATATCTTAACCACTTCCATTATTAACAGTGTTGGTTTCACACACACTTCTTTAGACTCTTCTATATATCTTAACCACTTCCATTATTAACAGTGTTGGTTTCACACACACTTCTTTAGACTCTTCTATATATCTTAACCCCTTCCATTATTAACAGTGTTGGTTTCACACACACTTCTTTAGACTCCTCTATATATCTTAACCACTTCCATTATTAACAGTGTTGGTTTCACACACACTTCTTTAGACTCCTCTATATATCTTAACCACTTCCATTATTAACAGTGTTGGTTTCACACACACTTCTTTAGACTCTTCTATATATCTTAACCCCTTCCATTATTAACAATGTTGGTTTCACACACACTTCTTTATGTTAACCACTTCCATTATTAACAGTGTTGGTTTCACACACACTTCTTTATGTTAACCACTTCCATTATTAACAGTGTTGGTTTCACACTCACTTCTTTAGACTCCTCTATATATCTTAACCACTTCCATTATTAACAGTGTTGGTTTCACACTCACTTCTTTAGACTATTCTATATATCTTAACCACTTCCATTATTAACAGTGTTGGATTCACACTCACTTCTTTAGACTCTTCTATATATCTTAACCACTTCCATTATTAACAGTGTTGGTTTCACACTCACTTCTTTAGACTCCTCTATATATCTTAACCACTTCCATTATTAACAGTGTTGGTTTCACACTCACTTCTTTAGACTCTTCTATATATGTTAACCCCTTCCATTATTAACAGTGTTGGTTTCACACACACTTCTTTAGACTCTTCTACATATGTTAACCCCTTCCATTATTAACAGTGTTGGTTTCACACTCACTTCTTTAGACTCTTCTATATATGTTAACCACTTCCATTATTAACAGTGTTGGTTTCACACACACTTCTTTAGACTCTTCTATATATCTTAACCCCTTCCATTATTAACAGTGTTGGTTTCACACACACTTCTTTAGACTCTTCTATATATCTTAACCCCTTCCATTATTAACAGTGTTGGTTTCACACACACTTCTTTAGATTCTTCTATATATCTCAACCACTTCCATTATTAACAGTGTTGGTTTCACACACACTTCTTTAGACTCTTCTATATATCTTAACCACTTCCATTATTAACAGTGTTGGTTTCACACACACTTCTTTAGACTCTTCTATATATCTTAACCCCTTCCATTATTAACAGTGTTGGTTTCACACACACTTCTTTAGACTCTTCTATATATCTTCTGCTAAAACATGAGAATCTTGCTGCAATTTTTTTTACATATAATATCTTTGACCAGCCAAAACTTTAATTTCTACATACTTGTCATATGATATTTCCGTTCCAAGAGCCTTCACTGGATTTACAACACTAGTGCATACAGTAGGACTACTTGTACTATTTTAAGCTATATAACAGTAAGGTACTTTCAGATTGGTCGAAATGATAACCAATCACAGTGTAAACTATTGACACATGATTGTACTCTGGTACATTTTCACACAATAAAACAGTTATATTCCAGTAATATTTGTTACTTATATTCCTTTTCCTTAACATTTCCATAATTATTTCCAATAGTATACATGTAACTTAAAAAAAATTGTAAGAAAAGAGTACTAATGACCCACACAACAATTACGTTACATGAACTTGCCAAGAAAATCCCCTTTTAAAATAATTTTGCATTGTGCTTTCAACTACAGCACTAAACACACACATACAAATGCACCGTAGATTACGTTTGACATATTTACACACACACACACACACACACACACACACCTGGCAATATTATTGTTTGAAGAGCAAATGAAAGAAATAAGGTTTTCTGTAGGATCTTGTCGGAGTATTCTAACACCTGGAAACTGCTTGGCTATCTTACAAAAGTTTTCATCAACTTTTGTCCATTGGTCATATAACTTAACAAGACTGATATTTAACTGAAAATAGTCCTTTAAAATATTATGATATGTGTTATCCTGATTGTTATCTGTAACAGAAATTACAGTTTTGGACAATTTGTTTAGAGGATTGTTAGCTCTTTCTTTTGTCCGTGTGTTTGGTTTTCTTTTCTTATTAGGAACCACATTATCTCCTTCTGGAATTGAGCAACTTTCTTCACTTGGTTCATTGTGAACTTTGTAAAGAAGGTTTCCTTTGTCATCTTGTTTGATTGACCACACATATCCAGCAAGACTACTCATCCACTCATCTTCATTTTTCCACCACCTACGAAACAAGAAAGAAATACCAATGTTTTAATATAATAAAAATATATCAACATATCAAGTAAATTGTAGTTACGTAAATCACATATAATTTAAGAACTACCATATATTGTACCAAGTGCATGTCATAATGGTTCTGCTTGAATGAACATACTGATTGTATGTTGGGTCTGAAATAACCGTCTTTGTACCCTATGCAGTGCCTTAACTGTATACAAAAAAATTTGCAAAGAGTTAACATATGGCACCAGTATTTGGAAGAAGAAATCAATTTAATAGCACTCCATAAATAAACTTTGATAAAAACAGTGTTTAACACTACATACTAAGTTTTGTTGTCAGGACACAGCCCAAAAAAACAGAGAACTGTTAGTTAAACAGAGAGTATGCACAAAAGATTTAAGTGATGCCAGCTGGACTCTCCAGTAAACACTGTCAAGTATATACACCCTAAATCATGCTGGTTGGGCTTTCCAGTAAACACTGTCAAGTAGATACACCCTAAATCATGCTGGTTGGTTGGTTGGTTGATTTGGTGTTTTATGGCACAAACCAGCTAGGCTCTCTGTGCCAAACATATGGTGAAAAGTTAAAATTAAAGTAAATTCAGTAAAATTCATAACAGAAAATTAAGGTAAAACAAAACAAAGTTTAAAATAAAACATAAATAACATAAAACCAATGTTTACATCTAATGTACAGCATTAAGAGAAAAACTATAGTAATACAAGTTGTAAAGGACTTTCTGTATCATAACTGTAATAATCATTACTCACCAGGAAGAACAACAGGTAAGTATAAAAACCATCAATCACCTGAAGTTGGCCTTTCCAGTACTGTTCCAAGTTATTTGACGTTGTGGCCATTTTCAAAAAGGAAAGTAATAAAAAGGTTTTAAAAGATGTGTAGTAAAATTATAATAATAACTCGCCAGGATGACTAACGGGTAGTTCAAACAGCAGCGTTAATCACCTGAAGTTGACCTTTCCAGTCCTGGTTCTGAGTTATTTGACATTACTGCCAGTTTCTAATTTCAAATTGAACTAGATGAACTGTGATTTTTGAAAGGGAGCCACATTAAAAAGGTGTAATGTTTAAATTAAAAAACTTAAATGGTATTAAAAAAGTTAATGGCCTTTGGAAAACTAAAAACATTGCCAAGGTGGACAGAGTCACCATCACCAATAACACTGTCTAACGTTATGGACAAACCTTGGGACAGAACATGTTTAAAATGGTGTCATTGTTGAGAGTCATAACGATGACAAGAAAGTAAAATGTAGCTTATTGTGATCTGAGTGTTACACAGACTACACAATGGTGCATCAGTTCCTGATAAAAGAAAACGATGAGTTAAAAAACTGTGACCAACGTGTAGTCTAGTCAGAACAACTTCCTCTTTCCAATCCTTATGAAAGCAATTTATTTGGAAAAGTTTGTTTTCACATTGCTCACTCCAAGTGAACTGCCAACTGGCACAGAGCCAAGTCTTGAATACAGGACCATAGTCCATGTATGAAACAGGCACAGCAGTCATAGTGCCAGAGCAGATGGACGTAGCTGTGGTGTCGGCGACCTTGTTCCTGCAAATACCAATGTGGCCCAGTATCCAAAAAAATTGGACAGGAGTAGATGTTAAAGAGAAATGGGCTAGTCAGTTTTGAATATCAGCGAAAACAAGGTGTGAACCAATGTGAAGCAATTTCAGGGCCAGTAGAAAACTAAGCAAGTCAGTATAAATAGTGCAGTTTGAGTACTGCTTAGCTTCTATGTGATCCAGGGCAAGAGAAATGGCATACAGTTTAGAAGTGAACACAGAAGGCGTAGAGGGAATTCTGTGCAACCATGAAACCACACAGTCACCCGATTTTGAATCATCCATAGAAATGGGAGTAAAAGGATGGTTCGAAAGAAATTCAGCAAATAAGACAGTACTTCCAGTCAGGAGTATCTGCTTTACTCAGATGACTTAAAGAAAGATCACATTTGGGGATTGTAATTAGCCATGTTGAAATGGGCTGACCAGTGAATACAACAATGTCATCCATGGACAGACCCAATTCATCCTATTATGCCTGGACACGAAGGCCAAAAGGAGCAATGGCAGATTGTCTGTTCTGAAAAAGCATGGCCCACAGAGGAAGGAAAACACAATCCCAGGTGGGATGCTTTGGTAAGGAACGAAGTTTTGAAGCATATAGTAAAGACAGTTGCAAATGGCAAAGGTGCAAAGAAGGTTCATGAGACTCTATGTACAAGCTCTAACTGGGGAAGTACAGAAAGCCCCAGTGTTGAGCCGAAGTCCTTGATGATGAATAGGGTCCAGCATCTTTAAGGCCGATGGTCTGGCAGAACCATGGACCAGTGATCCATAGTCAAGTTTCAATCGAATAAGAGCACAATATATCTTTAGCACAGAATGTTGATCAGCTACCCAAGTGGTGGTAGAAAGGACACAGAGGATGTTCAGTGCTCTTGTACATTTGACTTATAGCTGCTTGATGTGTGGTATAAAGGTCAGTTTATGGCCAAAGATAAGTCCCAAGAACTTTGTCTCAGGGACCACAGGCAGCAGAATTTCACCGATACAGAGTTCAGGATCAGGGTGAATACCCCATTGGCAGCAAAGGTGCACGCAAACGGTTTTAAAGAGAGAGAAGGTAAAGCCATTTGCTATGGTCCACTTCAGTACACAATTGAGGGCAGTCAGTAGCTGCTGCTCAATATACCTCATGTTCAACAACTGATATGACATATGAAAGCCGTGGACATAGAGCCCATTTACAACAGTGAGAGGAAGTTGTTCAGTGATAACATTAATTTTATACTGAAAAATGTGACACTCAGAACACAGGCTTGAGGGACTCCAAGTTCCTGTACAAAAGAACGGGAAAGTGTCGAACTCACACGAACTTGGAATCTCCTGTCCATTAAAATTTTTTTAATAAAAATGGGCAAATGGCCATGTAACCAATATATATGGAGGTTTTACAAAATGCCATATCTCCATGTTGTATCATAAGCCTTCTCAATGTCAAAGAATATTGATACAAGATGTTGTTGTTTGAAAAAGGCTTCTCTGATTGATATTTCAAGTCAAATCAGGTGGTCCATGGTTGAGTGCTGTCATTGCAACCCACACTAGATGGGCAAGAGGAGGTTGTTTGATTCGAGGAACCAAAGAAGATGAGCATTAACCATCCTTTCTAAAGTTACAGAGACAGTTCATCAAAGCAACTGGATGGTAGTTGGAAGGAATCTTGGGATCCTTCCCTGGCTTAGAGAAAAGTAGGACAATAGCCTGGTGCCAGAGATCAGGTAAAACATTCTCCTGTCAGATCCATTTAAAAACAATCAGAAGAATAGCAAGAGAAGCACAAGATAGATGGCATAGCATGTCATAGTGTATATCATCAGGTCCAACCAATGTACTGCCAGACCAATGAAGGGCCGGTTTGAGTTCCACCAGTGTAAAGGGATGATTATAGTCATAGAGACAATCAGCTCAAAAGGAAAGAGGTGATTGTTCTGCCCAAGTCTTGATGGCTAAGAAGGTGGAAGAAGAAGCAGAAGTACTAGACACTTGGCAAAAGCTTTCACCTAGTCCTAGAGTATCAGCGATGCTCCAGGTGTCAGCTACTTGGCCATTAGAGAGCAAGAACAAGAGGGGGACAGAATTATATTGCCCATTGTCCTTTTGAATCTTGTCCCATATGACTTTGGAACTGGTGATAGAAGATATGCTGGTTGTGAACCTAATCCAAGATTCCTTCTGGCTTTGACGTATTACCCACCGAGCATGTGAACGGGCCTGCTGGAAAGCAATGAGGTTCGAGAGTGTGGGATATCTAAGGAAAGTATCCCAGGCCTGTTTTTCAACCTTCTGTGCCATGTGGCAGGCAGGATTCCCACATGGACGAGGATATAGTGGAAAACGTGTTTAGGTTTCAGAAATATATTGAGCAGCTGCTTGTATAATACAGTCAGTTACTGCTGTCACACAGTTGTCTATTGATGGCAGGATCAAGTTTTGCAAGACAAGTGAAAGAGGAACAGTTTGCTTGATCAAGCTTCCACCAGGGCCCATGGGTCGGGTGGCATTTAGCATGGCCTATCTCTCTCAAAATTATAGGAAAAGGATCACTGCCTCATGGATTATTGTCAATCCTTCATGAAAAATGGGAGAATAATGAAGGAGAGCAAATTAAGAGATCAATAGCAGTAAAGGACTGACTAGGTGCATGAAAATAAGTAGAAGAACCAGTATTGAAAAAAGAAAGGCTGTGATCAAAGAGCATACACTCTACAGGGCAACCCCTCCTATCAATATCAGCACTTCTCCAGAAGGGATGATGTCCATTAAAGTCCACCAGGATGAAAAACAGACAGCAACTGTTCAATGAGAGCATTAAGGTCTGACTGATCATTGGTCTCTCCAGGTAACAGGTAGAGAGAACAAAGAGTGATGGTATGACCCAAGAAAACACGGATGGCTATGGCCTCCAAGAGTGTGTCGAGTGGCAAAGACAGGTCAGGCACCTGCTGATCAACCAACAGTGCCACCCCTCCATGCACTCATCCATCATACAGTCTGTCATTTCTGTACAAAGAAAACTGATGAAAGGTGACTGTATCAGTAGGTTTCAGAAATATTTCCTGTAAGGAGAGACATACAGGATGGTAGGAAGCAATCAATGTTTTGATGTCATCCAGATTAGAATATAAACCTCGAAATTTCCATTGTATCAAGGTGGTCATTTTTATTTACGTGTAGGTGAATTTGGTAGAGAACCCTTCTATTTATGACCATGTCTTTTTCTTTACTGTCTTTATTCAAGAGAGGCAGGTCTTTGCTGGTGGAAGAAGATTACAGTGACTGAGGATGTAAACAAATGATCGTTTTGCATCATGGGGTTGAAGATGTGTCCAAGTAAATGCTTGTACCTAAAACCAAAGGAAGGGGTCTTGGGATTTATTGGAATGTATTGAAGGGACAGAGATGGAGATTGAAATTGATTCATCAACCTTTATAACCATATAGGTCAAAAGACTTTTCATTTGTTTTGAGAACTATTCTTTTGGAGGCACAGAGAGATCTGTCTGTACTCCCACTGTAGTAGTGGAACAGAGTACAGCAGCATATGTCCGAGATGAAGTGGCAGACAGCAACTTCCGAGCCTCAGGATAAGTAATGTTATGAATCGTTTTTAAAAGTTGCACCTCTTTTACTTCCAACCACTTAGGGCAAGAATGAAAATAGGACAGGTGAAAGCCTTTGCAACTGATGCAATGAGGGTCCATTTCACACTCATAAGCATCATGGTCTTGCCACTGCAACGAGCACATGTCAAGGAACCATGACATGATGTCTTCGAGTGACCGAACTGTTGACACCGGAAACATCGGAGAGGGTTTGGAATGTATGGCTGTTGTCTGTAATTAAGATAACCTGCATCAATGGTGGCAGGTGGACGTGATAACATAAATGTGAGAATGAGGACATTGGTCGGCATCATAATTCCATCTTTGCGAGTGGAGATGCACCTCACTGCAGAAACTCCTTGGGTGGAGAAACCAGCAAAAATCCCGGACTCTGGGATATTCTTCAAATACCTCTCAAGAATAACTCCTCATAATGAATTTAAAGTAGCATGAGGTTTATCCTCAATAGGTATATACCCAATTGCCTTTGAATGCAAAAGGAGTTCACTGTGTTGAGATGTGGATGTTTCCACCAATATGTCACCAGATCAAAGCTTCTTTACTGACTTAAGAGAGCCAGCAAGTCCCTTCTGAATGAAAAAGGGTGACATTTGCTAGAAAGATTTGTCTGAAAGTAAATGCAATATAAGAATATGAGGTACAACAGATGATACAAATGATGAGGACTGCTGCTCAGAATCTTCAAGATGTGGTCATTTACTTGTAGACTATTTTTTCATTATTTTATTAAGATTTTTAATTGGAGTATCCATAATGAAAAAAGGAAAATTTCAGTGCCCACTGACCTCACCCACCATAAAGCCCTATGAGGGGATGCACAACAACATCAAACAAGGGCATTGCAGCAAAGCCAGGGTTTCATTAACACTATACCCAAACACCAACATCAAATACGATGTCCACAATACCTTTTGAGAATATGAAACACTAGTACTTGGTTGACCCTAGCCCAAGTGGACCAGCCGACTGACCCAAGGGGGCCACCCCAATGGTGCCCATCTACAGGAATCCAAGCCCAAAGTGGTGTATTAGGGTTGGATCCCTCAACCACCAGGATCCTCTCCTTTTCTTCATGGGTCATCATGCATGGCAAACACGTGGGTGGATGTTTAGATCCCAGAGGAGGTAAACAGAAAGAATAGAACCTTCCCTAAAAGGGCTCCCTCATCACATACAGGAATCCACATTGAGAGGCATACTGGTTGGACTCTCCAGTAAACACAGTCAAGTAGATACACCCTAAATCATGCTGGTTGGACTCTCCAGTAAACACTGTCAAGTAGATACACCCTAAATCATGCTGGTTGGACTCTCCAGTAAACACTGTCAAGTAGATACACCCTAAGTCATAAGATCAAGACAGGTACATTTGAAAATAGGAAAGGAAGAGGCAGAACACCTAAACTCAATGGTTTGATGTCAAGTATCTTCATTTACACAGCCTTCATGATAGAAGGAAGACTACAACTGTTCTCAACCATCAGATAAACTATCATGTACCAAATGACAGAAGTGGTCAGATCTACAGTATCAAGACACTCAATGAGAATGGAATGTTTAGTCGTGTAGCAGTTAAAAAAACCTTTACTCCAACCTCCAAATATTTTCAAGAGACTGAAATTTTGTAAAAAGTACTAAAATGGGACTGTTGATGATTAGAAAAGGGTTATTATGGACAGAAGAGTACAAGTTTGAAATATTTGGTTCAAAGTGTATGTTGTACATTCTGCAGAAGCAAAGTGAAAGATACCTCAAAGCATAGCACTCATCATGAAGAACAAAGGAAACAGTGTAATGGTTTGGGGTGTTTTTCTGCTGAGGCAACAGAATACATTGGTAAAATAGATGGAATAACAGACCAGTACCATTGGATACTGATCTGTGATGGTATATCAGTGGTTCGTGTATCATTTGTGAAAACTTCTACTACCAAGAAGATAATGACCTCAAACACTTGTCCAACCCATAGAGAAATTACTTAGCTAAGAAAGAAGCTGCTGGAGTCATTCAAGCTAAACTCAAATACTTCCACCAAGTTTCTGTTGTACTAAATATGAAGATTAATACAATTTTGATGTTTTACCTTCTGTTGTTTGAAAATAGCCTGAAATCTAATTTTTGACTTTGTCTCAACACTTTTGCACAGTACTGTATATATAATTTATATATATGACTGATGCTACATGTAAATTTCTAAGATCAACTATAAGATTTTCATGAAGAAATGTATTATTTCAGTGACACCAATAATCTACCAACATCACTCTGTATCTACAGCTGAGTTAGTGCCGTTTTTAAGTACACTAATACATAAATAAAGTACATGCTAGTAGTATATTAATATACTAAAATAAAAGATACAATTTCCTTTAACTTCACTAAAAATAGTGTAAAATTTTGCCCTGATGATGGTAACACGTTTACCGAAACTAACTGCTTGTAAGTTATATTAAATAACCTTACTTATTATTCTGCCAAAAACCTTTTTATTATTATTATTATTTGGAATTGTTACCCTTAATAATGATACTTTCCTAACCTTCAAATAAACTTACTTGTAATTTGTACAATTCCAATTCAGTTGAATAACTTAATATACATTACTAACACTGATGTGAATTATTCGCTGAAAACTTTACTAACTAGTCATTAAAACCTAATATATTAATACTATTTGTAGTACTAGTTATACCTATATTTAATAATTTCATTTCAGTTTAGAGTTGTTTATTGATACAAAACTTGCTATAACTTAGAAATAAATTACCGAAATGACTGTCCACAAGCAAGAGTAACATCTAGGTTCAACTCTTTAAAATTACATGATATGGTTCTCCAAATCATTTTCAAAATGTTTTAAAACTTAACCCTAAAACTTAGAAATTACATGTTTTCCCTCACTTTATTTAAAAAGTACTAGTTATTAGATGCGTCGCCTGGTGTTAAAAACATATTTTATCATAAATATCGTTAACAGCTTGAGCACTCAACTGATTATCAATGTATGGTTTTTATAAGAAACGTAAGAAAAATATATTGAGAAGCATGTTGATTTGTAGTTTCATTCCAAGCATATATCTTACTCTGATAAAAAAAAAAAAGCTATTATCCATGCTAGCTTCTTTTACTACTGATGGAATGCAGCAGTTTAAATACTAACATTTTATTGGCATTTACTACAAAATGTCAGGTTCGTTTTGAATTTCGTGCAAAGCTACACATGGAGTAGCTGCTTCCCCTTTAATCTTTCACTGCTAAGTTAGGGAAAAGGACAACCCAAGAATAATGTAATTGATTGTGCTGTTATAACGCTCCCACAACTGAAACGGCGATCATGTTTAGCGGGATATTGATTCGAACCTACGATCCTCAGATTGCGACACCAGCCCCATAACCATGCTGGATACCATAACTGTAAAAGCTGTAACTTATAATAAAATAACATATGCAAAAAAAAATGTCTGTTTGATTCATAAGAAATCCAACAAACTATTTCGTTTGGTTGTGTGAGAATGTTTCGTCTGCGAGAATTCGAGTTCCTAACCACCTGCCCCAAAAATGTACTAAAATATTACATAATAACCTAGTATATATACAAAATAAATAACGCATTATGTATTTTTTAGTTAAAACTTAATACATATTGTGTTAAATTTGTGATTTTTAATGTGCTAAAATTTGCACTTTAATTTTAAAAAATACAATATTCTAGACTTTTAAAATATCAACAAAACTTATCAAATAGTTTATTAGGATAAGGATTGAGTCCGAAGCCCGCCGATAAGAGGCAACTTCTGCGGGTAAATGAAATCCTGTTGTGTCTTACACCACTTATAGGCCTGTGGCGGATATTTCGCGTTTATCATCAGTAAACCAACCTGGAAAAAAATAGAAAAAATAAATACTATTTTAATAAATGTAAAAATATTAGAATCTTATTCATTACTTGCACAAATATTTAATTGCTGCAGTTTTGAAAAATCAATGACACGAAACATTGACGAAACTTTGTAAAATAGACGGCAACTGTTTATTGTGGAAAAACAAGTGGGGCCTGGCATGGCCTAGCGCGTTAAGGCGTGCGATAATCTGAGGGTCGCGGGTTCGCGCCCGAGTCGCGCCAAACATGCTCGCCCTCCCAGCCGTGGGAGCGTTATAAGGTGACGGTCAATCCCATTTTTCGTTGGTAAAAGAGTAGCCCAAGAGTTGGCGGTGGGTGGTGATGACTAGCTGCCTTCCCTCTAGTCTTACACTACTAAATTAGGGACGGCTAGCACAGATAGCCCTCGAGTAGCTTTGTGCAAAATTCCAAAACATACAAACAAACAAACACAAGTGTAGAGGATGACGTTTCGAAAGTCTTCCGCCTTTCGTCGTTCTCTACAGTTGTGTCTCCACAACAAAAAGTTGCCATCCATTCTACAAAGTTTCATCATGAATACTTTACCTAAACAATCTATCAAAGAACACAAGATATTATCTACACGACTGCAGGTGTATGGCGAAGACAGTTCAGCCTATAAGTGTCTGTTAAACATCTTTGGAATATATTGCTTACGACCGTGATGCAAAGTAAGATGGTATGTGCCAGCTCTCTCTCTTATGGTTATTTGGGTATTAGTGTTTATATACCCTGGAGCAGGGGCGTAAATCCTGAAGGGATGGGGTATACATCCCCCTTCATTTTAGGTGGGGGGTATGGTGCATACAATCATTCCCCCTGCAGTTTCGTCTGTTGAATTGTTTTATTGCGACACAGGGCTACAAATTGTGTGTTTGTTCTTGTGATTCTCGTGTTAGTACAAATCGAATTACATAATTAGGCCTAGATGTAGGCTTTATCAGTAGCTGAAATGTAAATCTTTAATATAGGCGTGCTTCTAAGCTCTTCGATCTAAGCGATAGTTCGCAAGTATCAGTCAGTAGGCCTAAGTATACATGCAAGGCTTGCAAGCACTATCACAGAATCTACCTTCGTCTTGTACGTAGTGTAAGATTAAGTAAAATTTTCATCACAACAGATTGAACAGAGCATGAAATTCGAAAATATTACTCGCAAGTGTAAACTCCTGTGATCTAGATCTGGCAGGCCATTTGTAGCTTGTAGCTGCATCAGTCTTATGTGTATATTATGCGGTTTTTCTACGCCATTTGTTCTTATGCATGTCTAGCAGGTTTTATTGTCGAGCGCCTTACTCTCCTTAGCTGCCGAAGTCGCTGACCATAGTGTACGTTTAGTGTACAGTTAACGACAGGTTCAGGCCGCTCGGATCCAGACTCGCCCTACATCAACCCCCTCCTCTCCCTTTAGTCTGAGCCTCGATTTTACAACAGGGCTCATTAGTCCTGTACTTGTGGCCCTTGTTAATCCATGAAATTTCAGATTATCACTGCACTCTAATAAAGTGCTGGTGCTTTATGGTAAAAGAACAATATATTCTCTTATCATAAATGGTAACAATATTGTATTTTCTTGTATAATTAGAACACAAAAGGAGCGATTTCAACGGCCTGAAGCCTCTACTCGAATTGTATTGCTAGTTTTTGTTTAGGTGTTTTTATTTAATAGACATTATATCACAATGTGTTTGCCTTTTGATGAGCTTTAACAGGAATATAATATATTTGTGATTGTCTAAGTATTTTTCGAGAAACTTGCAATTACTTGTGTTGTAACTAGCATCCATCATTGTCCCAGCGATGCCCAGGCGGTCAGTCGGCTCGGTAGTTACTGTGAGGTTCGCGCCTTCGACTTAAATACATTGTACAGTTCAGTCCTACTTCCATTCTGTTCTATCTTCGTTCGTTGTACGTTAGAGTTTTTCAATAAAGACTGTATTTTAGCCTGTTGAGTCATCTTGGAAACAGATTCCAATTATGACAAGCAAGTGTCTGAAACTTTCCGATGTTAGACAGTTCTACAAGCCAGTTACTAGTACTACAAGTGACAATGCAGATGCAGGTAATCCAACAACCTCAAGCAAAGTAATAGAAACTTGCCATACAGAGAAAATACCATGTTCATCAGAGGACGAATCTGAAAATGCTTGTGCAACTATTGCATATCATGAACCACCAGATAGTTCTGCAGTTTGTGCAGTAATGAAAAATCTGACACTCCACAGATACAGTGAGGAAAGCCATATCATCCAGATGCACAACTAATACTTCGACAGAAAACAAAATATCAACTTCCAGGCAAGTGGTTTGATGAGTTCCCATGGCTGCACTTCGACAATCAGACTCAAAAAGTCATATGCTTTCATTGTACCAAGGCGGAAAATAGAGGCCTTTTTACAGGGAAATAGGAGAGGCCAGTGGAGTATACCTTCATATCCACCGATTTTTGCAACTGGAAAAAGGCAAAACAGAAATTCAACGAACACCAATCCTCCTCTCAGCACAGATTCGCTATATCTGCAGAAGGTTCACTTGATGTAACTCCAGTGACTATCCAGCTACATGATGGAAAAAAGAAGCAGCATGAAGAATACAAAAGAAGTCTAGCCAAAATATTCAGAAGTTTACGTTTCTTACTGCGTCAAAGTTCAGCATTACGTGGACATACTGATACGGAGGGGAACTTCCTGCAGTTAATGAAGCTCCTGGAAGAAGAAGATCCTGAGTTGACAGCCTACTTGTCAAAGAAAACCACATTCACATCACCCCAAGCTCAGAATGAAATAATGAAGATGTTCAGCCATTAAATACTGAGGAACATAGCACACAAAGTGCAGCAAAGTAAAATCTTTGCATTAATGGTTGATGGCACTCAAGATGTTACAGGTGCCGAACAGAAAGCAATATGTGTACGATACGTAGATGAGAACCTTGATATTCATGAGACATTTCATGGTTTGTACAGTGTTTCCAATACAACTGGTGAAACAATATCCTCGACTATACTTGATGTATTGACTAGACTCAATTTACCACTGTCAGGATTAAGAGCACAAACTTATGATGGAGCAGCTAACATGAGTGGTGCGTACAGTAGATGCCAGGCAAAAATAAAAGAGAAGCAACCGTCAGCTTTGTTTTTTCACTGCAGAGCCCACAAGGCTAATTTAATAATGCAACATGCAGTTGAAGCTAGTGAATGTGTTCGAGATTCAATCCAGTGGGTACATGAACTTGGTGTCTTGCTTCAGAGGTCAGGCAAATACAAGACAATATTTGAAAATATTGTATTGTCAAACAGCCACAATGGTCCAGTTGAATACATCTGCCCACTGTGTCCAACACGCTGGTTGTGCCACCTATCCGCAATTACACGTGCTAATGATCACTACAGTGATATTATTGATTCTTTGTTTGAATTAACAAATGAAAAATCAGATGTAGCAGTGGAAGCACGAGGTCTGCTGAACAGATTTGACAAAGGAAAGACAGTTTTAGGATTGTTGATGGCTCAGCATCCATTAGCTGCATTAGAGGAACTAAACCGTGCATTCCAAGCAAAATCAGCGACAGTATCTGGCATAATTGAAACATCTACAATGACAGTTGAGCAATTGCAAGTATTGCGAACAGAGGTAAATTACAACAAGATATTTGATGAAGCTGAGAAAAAGGTAACTTCCCTAGATCTGGTGCCTATTGAACTACCACGCATTCGCAGACCCCCCAGAAGGATCACAGGTGATGGCTCAGCACACCATTCTGCAACATCTAGAGATTACTACAGAAGCCAATATTTTGAATTTGTGGATACAGTCATAGAAAATCTGACCACTAGATTCAATGCAGACAACAATGACTTGAGACAATATCTGGCACTTTAGAACATGATTACATCTGACAAGATTGACAACTCGGTTATAAACTTCTATCCAGAAATCTCTGCACAACGGCTCGAGTTTCAGTTGCTCATGTTCAAAGGAACAACAAAAGCAGTATCTCTGAAAGGTGTGAAGGATGCTTACTGTAAAATGCATGAAACAAGCCAGCAGATGTTTAGTGAAGTGTTTTTTCTCATGAAAATTTTGCTTGTATGTCCAGTATCCAGCTACGAATGTGAACGCAGCTTTTCTGTATTAAGACGGTTGAAGACGTGGTTAAGGTCAACTATGTCTCAGTGCCGCCTCAAACATGTGGCAGTTTGTCACACTCACAAAGATGAGGTCGACAAGATAAATATAGAAGAGCCTATGAAATAATTCATAAACAGATCATCACAAAAAAGGTCTACGTTTGGAAACATGTGGACAAGAAGAATAAATGAATCTTACTTCAATGAAAAGTATGAATAATTATGTTCTACATTGCATTGATGTGTAATTTTCAAGAGTTCGCAAAGACATTTAATTATTTTTATCAAACAACATGAACAGTTTTTCGGTAGATATAAACTTATCAAGGGCAATTACTAATTTTTTTAATATTTGAAAACATAATTCATGCAATGAAAGTTATCAGTAACCTTTTCAAATATAATGGCCATCTTTTACACTGTGCAGGAATAAATTCATGTGGCAGTTAATTTGTGACACATTTGTCTTTATTCTATTAACATTTTGAAAACTGTTCACAACACCACACTTATACAAACCTACATGGAAACCTTGAAGTATCGTGGTAACAAGATTACTCTGTGACTGCATGTTTACAGCTTTCAGGTTCACGTAATCAGAGATTACCAATTTGCAAATTGAACAGTCCACATAAGTGGTTGCAAAAATCATCTCCCCATCGGGTGTAAAATTCTACGCCCCTGCCCAGGAGGGTCACGTTTTGTCAACCTTTTCCTTTCTATTTGTTTTAGCAACTGTCAAGTGTATTTATACATTGTACACGAGGAGCCGAGTAACCCGCACTTACTCAGGCCCCTATCAGGGTAATGTTCATGTACTATCTACACATACACTTGGTGCAAATAAATCATTTCTCTTTATAGTTCCATAATTATATGCACTATCATTAGATAGGTATCAACTATAGAACATTCACATAAATCACGTTCAATATTTATTTGCTAACTTCTAAACCAGGTGGCTTTTTGTTTTATTTTGAAAATATATACTCACTGGGGAAAGGTGTTCAGGACTATCCTGATCATGTATACAGTATCTGTCAAGTTCGCTTTTCTCCAATATTTGTTAAAATAATTTATTGCACTATGTAGGGGTCAATGTGTTATTGTTTGTGCCTATTCATGCATGAATTCAGATAATGTAGCTCTGGGTATTTTATAAGCTGTTTTAAGTAGTGTGTTTTGTATTATTTGGAGTTTGGCTTATACTGGTTTTTTTTTTTTTACTTACATTTATCCATGCAGGGGCTGTATAGTCAATTACGGGTCTAATAAGTTTTATATATTTTATCAATATTATCTGCCGTTACTCCCCTATTTTTACCAGTTAGACTCCCAGCGTAGTTTGTTCTTCGTCGAATTTTTGTTTTAATATTATTTATGTGGTTTATCCATGTTAATTTAGAGTCAAATGTTAGTCTTAAAAATTTTGTGGATGTAGCAATCTGAAAGAGTGCTCCTTTTATATAGATCTTTGGTTGTGCTACAGTCTTTAAATTCCCTTACAAATTTATGAGCGGTGTCTTTGTTAGAACTGGCACCCTCCCCATGTCTAACCACACTATGTATGCCACTTCTCTTCTTAAATTTTTCAAATCATCCCCTACTAGCCTTAAAGGCATCACTTGTATCAGCACTCGTTCCAGGGGTGTTTTTCAGGAGGTCAGCATGCAACTGCTTTGCTTTCTCACAAATGATGGTCTCAGAAATGCTATCACCAGCTAACTGTTTTTCGTTTACCCAAATCAACAACAGTTTTTCTACCTCTTCCATTGTTTGTGATCTTTGTTTCGTAAGCACTGTCACTACTTTTGCAACATCAGCTACTTTGATGAACTCTTTATTTTTCAGTATGGTGCAGACTGTAGACTTCACCATACGAAACTGTGTAGCAAGGTTAAACACGTGAACATCACTCTCATACTTCGCTATGAGATCTTTTATCACCTCTATTGTGGCTCTAACAACATTTCTTTTTGGTTTGCTGCTTTCATTATCCTTCTTTGACCCCATGGTGGCTCATTTAATCAGAATATTTAGAAAAACAACAAAAAGAAAAACGAGAACGTTCACAGCAGAAATTAGCGGGGGTGTGGACTGAGCGACAGATGCCGGTAAAATGTTTTGGGCAAGTTGACGTGGGCCGAAAATAGTCGAAGGGTCTTTCGGGAGTTCGAGCACCGAGACATTTGTTTCTCAAACAATATGTTCGAAAACTGAATTGTTCGAGAACCGAGGTATCACTAACTTCTTTTTCCGTTAATCACTGCTTATCAGAGAGTGGTTACTTGCACTTAACAGTGTATCAGAGAGTGGTTACTTGCACTTAACAGTGTATCAGAGAGTGGTTACTTGCACTTAACAGTGTATCAGAGAGTGGTTACTTGCACTTAACAGTGTATCAGAGAGTGGTTACTTGCACTTAACAGTGTATCTTGTTTCGAGATGCTGTCCTAAGTAATAGATTCTTGATGTCTCTAAATGACGAACTTGTTAAAGATTTATACTAAAATTAAAAGTTACAACATTTGAATTAACACCCTCATGTTATTAATATGCAAGTTACTCAAAACAAACAAGTAATGAAGACATTGACAATTAATTAAAGTAATTCTTATATAATCTCCTTGGCTCAAGGTTTAAACTCTTGTGGTTATTTACAGTGCCTATGACTGACATTCATTACACACTTTAAATTTCACATAAACTTCCTCTTATATTATTTTGATGTTCAAAAGGTTCACAAACATCTACATTTTTTTGTAATAACTTGTTCTCTGTTTGATATTTGCATATTTTTTTTGCAACACGACTTCATCAAAAATGATTCGTGCAACATTTCGTTAGAAATCTGAGCAGAGAAAAAACACACAAAAAGACTATCATTTTTGGGTTCAGCATACTATAGAACATCTAAATATCAAAAGTCTACGTTATTTGGATGATTTAATTATATTTATAGAGGTACCTTGCATTTTAACTTTTTAATACTTCTACAAACTTAAATTACTTATGAAAGAAAAATCACCAATGACACAGAGATGACTAGAAAGTTTATTAGTTTTTCCATAACTTGACTGCCCATACAAAGAGAATGTTTCTTAAAGTATTTAAAAAGGTTCAAAGGAAACATAAGAAAGAAAACTTAAAAATTATTTTTCTTCTCAAATACAGACAGTTATTTGGTTTTATAGGAACAGTAATAAAATGAGTTTAAGAGTTTATGAGTGTGACATGGATCATTTATTGTTAAAAGAATAATTGAACCACAAAAAAGACAACTTATGAACTAAACAAAAACAAAACCAAAAAAAATGTTTTGAAGGTTCCAAATTATAACAATACTATAATGGAAGTATTATGATAAAACGGATCTAAAATGCTACTAAGAATCCAGGTTAGGATTTGAATTGGAGGAAGGGGTTCAGTTCTTGATGGTTAATTTATGGAGAAATATAATGACATTCCGTCACAATGATGACAGCTCACATTTAAAGTATTACAGTTAAAAACTACAATTTATCTGAGATAATTAATGTAACAAAAACAAACTTATTTGCAGTTAAAAGTTTGTTAACTGATAAGAGATTTTAATATTGCCAGTTATCTTAAGAAGAAGAACAAACATGTTAATAAGGATTATTGTTACCAAAATACATTCTTAACGTGATATAACTAAAATTGGTGTAGTTGTTATGTAAGGGGAATGAGTCTCAACTGGTGTTGAAAAAATGGAAATAATGAGCAACTTTTGCATAATGAAGTATTTGCACCAGTTAAGTTTTATCCCTAATTCTACAACAACTTGTAAATTTTTGCTATTACTTCTAAAGTAAATTTTCTGATATAAATTACAGTATATAAAGTGGGTTTTCAACAGTTAACACAAGATGCATTATTTGGATATTAAAGGCTTATTTTTAAAATTTTTAATATGCTCTCTCGAGTTTAATTAAAAATATACGAGATGATAAAGTTAATTAAAACATAAAATTAAGTGATGTTACAACATTTATTTCAGTTTTTAGGTTCTAGTTTTAACTAAGTTTTCAGTTCAGCATGTTTATAATTCAAATTATATTTTCCTAACATGCAAGATGTCATAAAAAGAAACCTTATTGCAATTGTTTTTGGTGTAATTGGTGAACCATACCAGCAATTTGTATGGTTCATGTTTTAACAGATTGAATCATTAGGTGACAAAACAAAATGACAGTTTCCCCAACCCCCAATCTCTAAATATCTGTTATTTAATCAATTTCGAGAAAATGCAAATAATTCCATGCCTGTAGCCAGAAATGTGCATGGAGATTGAGTGGTTTGTTCAAATCTTCCACTGGACTTAAGTTGATTTTGTTTCTAAACTGTTTCTAAGAACTCTCTGTACTAAAGTAAAAACACATTAAAAACATGTTTGAAAAATGTTTGGAAGTTCATTGGTTAATTGTCCCTTTTAAAGATATTGGCTTGGATCGTAACAAATAAAACTTCCTTTGTACCTAGATCCAAAATTAAGAGCATTACACTAAATGTATTGGTAGGGAAGAATGAGTTTTGGATTGTTATGGAAACTTGGAGTAATAAGTCTCATACTTCATAGAATTAAACACTAGCCAAAGTAAACATCTTTCTGAGTAATTAAGTTTAGTAGCATAGAGGCTTGGTAGGAATATCAGATACTAAAAGTCATGGAAATATCTATTTCTCAACAGATATATTTTCTGTTTTAAATGTAAAAGAAACAGGAAAAAAGCCCAGGGAACAACATAATGAAATTCTGGAAGAGGGATTTTATTTTTGCATGTGTGTACAAATTAAACAGCCAAACCTTAAAATTTAAGTGTTCTACCATCTTTTCTTATGTTCATCCATACTCACTCCACCTGGACCCAAGGACACTACCATCAACAGTCCACCAACCACAGATAATGTTTGAAAGAAGTCATACCTCAAAAAGTCAGCATAATATGAATGTACTGACCACCATGGGTTTAAGTAAATATTCAAAACAGAGAGCCAAACAACAAGAAAAAGAGCTGATAATTTGGTCTTGTAACCAACAGTAACAAGTACCATCAGAGCAGAAGCAACTATATTCTGGATTATCTGAATAACAGACACCTCAAAACGTAAGACTGTCATAAACATGAAAACCAGTAGAACTCGGCCAGTAAGCTGCAGATAGTTTCGTGGTTTGTTTTCTCCAAGACTTGGTACTCCAGCAAATAATCGTTTTCCCTCAACTCGGCTTTCAGCAAGAAGAAGCAACAGAGCACCAATCAGAGAAAGACCTCTGAAAAGAAACAGGGAAAAGGTACAGTTGTGCTTTCAATTTGTGAGAAATTCGATAAAAGCTCAAATCAAAATCTATATTAATAATTTGAGTATGTACAAATCACCATCATGAGCAGCAACTAGTACCATTACTTATGTCTAATTCTTCAGTAAGTTTTATTATTATCAGATACTAATTACTAAAAACTAGCTCATAACCTGTGTTTTAATTTATTACCTGCCAACTCTGAGGACAAAATTTTTTATTTGGCAAAAAAAAATTTGCAAAATAAGAAATAAATTTTGATCTTTCTTTGGGTCATTTACAGTATTTTACTTCTTTAGAGTACAACTAAGGAGACAACAGATAATAAACCTTGTTAAAAAGGGAGATACATTTAGGTTAGTTTCTAACAGTAACCAAGTTTATGTTACACTGCATATTAAAATTTGTAATACATGTTGACAAAATAAAAAAGTAATAATGCCCAAGAGAAGTAGTAAATGTATAACATTTTAAATTTTCATTAATTAATTAGTGAAGAAACAAAAAAAAACTCACATTATATAAAATTGCACAAATGTGTTCAAAAATCAAATTCTCTCTTAATATCTCCTTTTCATGAAGATACAGATTAATTCAATTTAGATTCTTTAACACAAATACAATATATGTAATTTTGTTTTATTCCTATCATCTTGGTTAAAAAGAAACTTCTGGAAGTAGTTCTCACACTCATATCTTTTGCTGAGAACCAAACATATGCTTGAAAAACAAACATGTATGTTTTTTATTCAAATCAGTTTTTAATGACAACAGGGACTTTTTTTTATCCAGCAAAACTCATTAAAGTTTTTTTCTTTTGGTTTTTACAGACTTAAAATCAGCCTTTCCAATTTAGTGTAATCTTGCTCCAATATGTTTTATGCACTGGTGTCTGAACCCTACAATTCAGTTAATTCATTATGAACTTGTAGTGAAAGTCACAATAAAGTGATTATAGGAGATTTTTATATTTTTTAATGCTTTTCTAAATAAAACTTTGCTTTCTAGTCCATTTTAACACACATTCAAAAACATATTTTGAGCACTGTTTTATAAATGTCACAGCATAATGTATTAAAAATAAATATGATGCCTAATCTATTGTTTGATTTGCAACCCATAACAGAGTTATACCAGGTTCGGAGAATTCTGCTGCTCATCAATGGACAATGAAATACATCTAGGCTTCTTATAAGTAGTGAAGAAGTGTATATTACAGGCAAAGTATTTTTAGTTTACTGTGGTGAGGAAAGAAAAGACCATACATATATAACACATTAATCTGTTATGAAATTATGGTATTCTGAGTAATAAAAATACTACAAGTATGATTATAATAAACAGATCAACATGAAGTATCTATAACACTATGTAACACAATGCTTATTATAACACTATGTAATACAATGTTTACTTTTTCTTGTTCCTGGGCAGAAAGTGTTAGTTCACAATTGCTTAGGCCTAAAGTAAATGGAAAAGACCTATTTTTCTCCTCAAACTTTGCTTTTGTGACCTTGGAGCGTATAACGAAACCACGATGGGAGACTATATTTGGGGTTGATATGTGAAAGTGATTTATATTACAGTCGCAATTCTCGAAAAACTACCCACTTATAAACATTTGTGTGTAACTTTAAAGACATGTAAATCTTGATTCATATGTTGTTTTATTCAAACCTTATGTAAATGAAATGTGCAAATTTGACCGTTTTTACATAGAAAATAGGTTAATTTCTAAATTTCATTATCCAGGTCACAAAAGCAACTTTTGAAGGGAATAATGGCCATTTTCTGTACTTTTATAACATAAGCAATTAAGAAATAACATACTATCCAAGAACAAAATTTGTGTTACATAGTGTTATTGAATGATTAAGAACACTGTTGGGCTAAAAATTTTGTATTTTAACATTAATGTTATGATCATTTGGTTTTATTATATAAACAAAGGTGACTCTACAATCCACACAAATTAAAACTGTTAAAAACTTAACAGAAGGTACTAGGTTTTATTTGCAAACTCAAATGTTCATACCCATTATGCAAGAAACATGAACACTTGCTTTAAATTAAGATCAGATTTTGAAATAAAGATAATAAAGACATGATTTTATGTCAAAAAGAACAATCTTACCGTAGAAGAAACTGAACATTCCAGACAAGGTTATAGGCAAATGTCTGAAATAAAAAACAAGTTAACAAAATCACTTCATTGTTAAACATTTTATGGTTACAACAAAGTGTTAATCCTTTAGCATACAACATTATATTCCAAATCCAGCTTGAATTAAAATCCTTTAAGACTCCAGTAAAACACAAGGTTTATTAATACAGTTAATTTTCAGTGATTTAGCCAAACAAGTTTCAAGTTAACACTAATAAGTATTGATATTTAAAGATGTATTTCCAAAAATTGTGATTCCTCAGATGGACTTTCTCGGGAGTTAAAATATTTGAGGAACTTAACTATTAAGTGTATTTGTTTTGTTTTTTTATCATATATATATATATATTCTAATTTTAAAATAAACTATTTCTGATCACATGGATTGGAAGTATTCCCTATCACTATTGATAACATAACATTTTAACACAATATATCTTTACAAACACAAATTCCATTCTGTAAAAGGAAAAGGAGAAATCAGAGATTGATACCAAAGAAAAAGGGAAGTTGTAACAGTAAACAAAATGGATCCCTGATAATTATTCCTTTATAAATAATGTTTTTCTGTATACATCAAACCATAGTTACATGGTTTTTGGTCTGTACTTGACTGGAAGTAATATTTACTAAAATATTTAAAGATTAGGTTATCAATAATTAGAGAAAAAATTCAATAAATTTGTATGCACAAGTAAGAAACCCTCTTGTCAAATTGACTTCAGAAGTCCCATGTATAAAAAACATGCACACTGTCCAGAGAGTGATGATGCACTATTGCTAATCACTTTAAAACCACTTTGCCAATTATGTATTCAAGACTAAACATGGTATTTTCAAAATTATATTCTTGCTAAACATGAATTCAGTGTGAAGATACTTATAATTCAAGTTATGCACAAATCTATCTACACCATCTTCTGTCTAAAAATAAACTTATCATTCATGTAGTGCCTGTAACAAAGCTGTTTAAAGCTTGGGACAGTCTGATAGCCAACGTCTTTCATGAGAACACAAAATAATCATACCTGATGCAAACTTGTATCTTACACTAACAATCTATTAATCATAAATGTGATGACAAGTGACCTATTTGAAGTAAAAATGTATTCAAGACAGCATGTATTAGTATTAAAAACTTCAACTGAAATAAAGCACAGAACAATGTTTTGACCTTTTAGGTCATATTGAGGTCAAAACATTGTTCTGTATTTTATTTTAGTTAAAATTTCAATACCCATACCACCTGTGTTGAGAATACATTATAAATGCTTTCATAAAAGTTACCAAGACACTTTACCAACAAGATATTAATTTGAAAAGCATTATTTAAATGAGCCATTAATTACTTCATAAGAAAACAAATTCAAATGAACACATAGTATAGATCAATAGTTTCTTGCAAATATTAATATTAGTGTACAATGATTCAAGATTAAGATTAGCTGTACAAACAGCACAGTAGACAGAACTTAAAACTGTCTGTAATTGTACATTCTTTACACATATTTTTAAAGGAGTGTTATCAAAGCCTAGAAAAATTGGACAACCTGATTTATGAAATTTAGGCACAAAGCATAAAATCTTTACATAAAAGCCAAGTGTAAAAAATATATCTGCAATTTACTTCCGCTTACAATGAAGCTAACTAATACACCACATTTACCTCGGGCCTGGCATGGCCAAGCGCGTAAGGCGTGCGACTCGTAATCCGAGGGTCGCGGGTTCGCGCCCGCTAAACATGCTCGCCCTCCCAGCCGTGGGGGTGTATAATGTGACGGTCAATCCCACTATTCATTGGTAAAAGAGTAGCCCAAGAGTTGGCAGTGGGTGGTGATGACTAGCTGCCTTCCCTCTAGTCTTACACTGCTAAATTAGGGATGGCTAGCACAGATAGCCCTTGAGTAGCTTTGTGCAAAATTCAAAAACAACAACAACATTTACCTCGAGTTCTTCCACTTACAATGAAGCTAACTGATATACCACATTTAGAGTTCTTATTTTATCATTTCTGTAAGCAACATAATAATTCCAAGTTAAAAGGACTATGCCATTCCCTTCAGCAAGATCAGTTTGAACAAAATCTTATTTTACCAAGATTAACAAAAACTTTGTATATTTTAAAAGTTTTATACTTTATTTAAATGGACACAATACAGTTTTACCACTGCTTCAATAAAACCTCAAAAATTACTAAAGCAACTAGCAAATGCAGTTGTTCACCAATGCTTCAAACCATGAATGAAAACTTTGCTTATTAAGATCAAAAGCAAATTTACAATATTGTAAGGTTTGTTCAAAAACATTTGACCACACTGACTAGAGCAAAGGTGATCACTTAATTTATAAAATGGATTAATTTTATAAGTAGTATTTGTACTACTATCATTGTGTTCAAATACTTAGAAGAAATAGAATCTAAAAACGCAACAGATTTTTAAAGCAATAAATAATACATTTAGTATGAAATCTGTAAATAAAAAATTATACTTATAGCAAATTCCATTTTTTGTTAAAGTATTTGTGCTTTTTGTATGGCTTTGATGAACTCTACTAGATGAAACTAAAGTTGAAACAATAAAATCACTTGAAACAACTTGCATCAAAATATTAAATGCAAAATTTAGTTCTTCTAAATATCAATGAAATATGGATTCCTGTGCTACGTATTATTTGTCACTCTTAAAGATTAATAAATTGTAGGTTCTTGTACATCATTTGTCACTCTAATGATCTTTTTCTTAAGTAACCTAAAGCAGTAAAAATTGGAAAAACAACCTAAAAACAAATATATCTTAGGTGCTCATAGTTTAGTTTATGAAAAACAGCTGTTATAAAAACTTTGTGAAAATAATGCAATGACAGCCCACCCAGAACTTGTTTAAAACTTACACAATTTTAAAGCAGCCAAAAATAAAAAGACAAATCTGCATATTAAACTGAAAATTAATATAACAGAATTATTTATGCCAAAAAATGAAACCTGAAAAATACTTTCAACAGACAATCATAAAATCTCGTTTCTCGTAATAGTCTAGTTACTGAAAATATGAAACAAACCTTCAATCAACAACATTCACAGCAGTTTTTATTTTATACCCAAAAAATATTCTGGTAAATACTTTTAATTTATATATATGTATACATGTATACATGTATATATATGTACTTTGTTTTTCCGATTCACTGTACCAATTTAAATCCTGCTTTGTAATTATTAAAGGGCTATGTTAAAACAAGTATGCAAATTATATTCATTGTTATTCATGACTTTGTAAAGAGCTTTCCACAGGGATGAAAAATTTCTGTCACACATTCTCAAAAGACATCCTGAAAATTAAAAATGTAAAATGCTTGTACATGAATGTGTAACCTACATTATTAGTGAAGAATAAATTGATGTTTAATTTGGAAGAAAAATATTATATACTAAACCAGAAAGCTCTGTTCTTTAAGTGTCAAAAGTGTGAGGTCTGAGAAAATGATAAACCTTTTCAGTAAGCATAATCTATCAATCTTCACTATAATAATTCCAAGATGCACAAATACATTGTTTAAATGGATGAATTGACACTGTTGACATAGTTTTATTGATACAATCATGTATTTTTCATTGGTATGGACATTTAAAACTAAACAATACAACAGCCACACAAACAGATTCACTTAAGAATTCTCACAGCAAGAGTTCTGTTTTTTCGCACCACAGAAACATGTAACTATCTTAGAAACAAGGACAGGTAAAGTTTTTCATCCTAACAGAAGACATAACATGAAATACTTCTGGTTTAATTAATTAATATAATCTCTACAGTCACATTACTGCTGGCCACACCACAAAATAACCTACAACAGCTTTTAGAAATAGTGAAATAGATAGGTACTTATAGAGGTAAAGAAATAATCATGAAGTAAAATTATTGTCATAATTGTTTCTACTGCTGGCAGTAAGTTATTTGGTAAAATGAAAATGGATAATCCAGTCCACTTAATGATAAGAAATTATTTAATTTCTTTGGTCATAAGTCAGCTTAACTACAGTACGATGAAAACAAAAACTAGACAACAAGGAGTCATTTGGTCTTGAAATTGTCTCTGCACACTCACCCTTAAAAAAACAAAAGTTAAATCAACAATTTTTCAGAGAAACATCAATTCCTCTGTTAAATCCCTGTAAAAGAACTGACATCCAGTACTTCCAATGGTATATCATGGTGCAAGTAAACCACCATGAGAAAAATACTGCTATTTTATCTTGAGTCTAGGTGGTCTTTATTAAATTTAAGGTTGCATTATTTCATGTTATCATTCAGAATACAGCACAAAAGAAACCATAGGTCATTACTGTAGTGATTCTGCAGATATTCATGTAAACTTCAACAAGATAAATCTCCTATTCTTCTTTTCTCAATGGAAGATAAATTTAGGAATGTTTATCTTCCTCTACAAAATAATCCTTGAAATCATCCACATAGTCCTCTATAAACTCATTTTTAACAAACCAATATCACCCCTTGTAAGATAAAATTAAACTCCATATCACACCTGAGGCCTAACTAGTGATTTTCATAGAAATAATTACCTCTTTTGAATCAACATAATTATGAACATGATAATAAAATCCTACCAACTTTATAACTAGCAATAGAGCACTGTTATGATAACATGAGACTAATCCATAACATTAATCAAGCATTTCTACCTATTTAAACTTGTGATCCGAACTGTGATAATCCAAATGTATTACTATGAACTTAATAAAACTACAAATAAATCACCAATTTTTTTTTTCAACTGATAAACTGATACAAGTCATCTTATAGTACCTCAAAATAATCAATAAAGCTATAAATACTTAAATAAAGTGATGAAAATTACAGTTCATTAACTTAACCTAATTAACACCAAACAATTACCAATATAAATAGTACCTTGATCACTATTTTACAAGCCCTGATACTGGGCAAATGGCTCCATCAACACTGAGTATAACACCAGTACTGTGTTTTATGCAGCATTGCATTATTTACTTTCACTTATAATTAACATGAATACAAATGAGAAAAATTACAAGCATCTATTTTTAAGGTGTTGTGCTAGGAACAAGACACCAGACTCCATTAATGATAACATTTAATTTTTCCTATCCATTCACTGTGTAAATCCCATAACACAATCTTTCTGCTTATCCCTACTGAAGTAATTTTCTTGGATAATCTTTTGCATGCCATATTTTTTAAAAGTTTTTTTGAAATTTTAAGCACACCAAGTCACCAGCAACAAAAGAAATAACATTCCCAATATAATAAATTAAACAGGCAAAAGTAACCTTTGGTGAATCCACACTGCATTTCTTTTACTATATCATGTTTAACTAAATGATTGTACTAAGGCAAGGTATTAGAATATGTAAAATGTTTGGCTACAATATCATGGATTATTGAATTGCTCTATAGTGTTTTCAAAGTACAAACTATTAGCTTATAGCTCTTATCTCTTGACCAATTTGAGATTTAAAGTTTTGAAACAAGGAAATCAAACCCTTTTAATTAAAGGACTTGGCAATGCTCAAAATTTCAGATATTAATATACTCTAATTCTGCCTAAAAGAATTTCAGTTTGAGGGTAGGCTGGTTGAGGTCCTAACAAGTAATAGAAGTGAATCTGATATACATGTGCCTCACACTTAGTATTTCTGGCACACAAAAGATATAGCTATAAAAGTAAGATTAACTGGCTTATACTTCACAGAAAAACTATTATTGTTCCCTTAATCTTGAACATGAATTCAGAGTAGCATGGTAATGCTGAAGGTATTGCAAACTTCCTATTCTAGTAATGTTTACTTTGATAATGTACCATCTCTGTCTTTTTATCCTTCTTCAGGATACAATTACATTTCCATCTGCTACTTGAACATTAAATTATAATTTCAATTAAAACTGATTTTCCAAATGAATAAGTTATAGATCCAAGAGACTTGGCAGGAGATTTTGTAAAGTACCATCAAGTTCTACCAAAACTAAGAGTATGTACTCAGAAATAAATGGCCTGGACTCAATGAAACAATCAGCATATTCGTGAAACACGATGATGAGAAATCCACTTGAAGTACAAATTTATTCTCAAGACAGCTGGTACGAGTATTGAAGCTTTAAAATAAAAGTACAAAACAGCATTTTGGCCTCCTTATGCAATCTTTACGTTAATAAAGCATATGTTTAAATGATGAAAAGTTGCCTTTACTGGAGTTTTTGATTGATAAGCCTGACTATTTTCCCTCAAGGGTTTTTACCAAGATAATGTTCCAGATTGAGTGAACCTCATGTTATGTAATCTGTAATACCAGAATTTTCCAAGGTAACTAGTGTTACTTACAAAACTGATCATTTCCTATCAAACACAAGGGAAGTTAAATCATAAATATATTACTTCATATATCAATAAAGTAAAATTCTGTCAACCTTCATGCCCAAGGTGCAGTTTTACATATACACACATCCCATGGATAGATCAGATGTTTTCTTCAATGAATGATAAAGACAATTACAACAAAATCAACTTGATGGTTTTTTTGACCCTGCATTTTGCAAACATTGCACATATTTAGAATAAACAATAATTTCAAAATTCTAAATAACAATAACAAGGCAGGGAATTTATAATTTTCTTACACTTTTTCATTATTTCAAAAATCTTTCCTTATGCTTGACAATCTCTGTAACCTCATGATAATGAAAACAAACAAAAGGGGAAACCAGTACAAAATATTAAGGATATTAATAATGGACGTAAATATTAGCTCAATCAATGGTACCATTTCTAACAGCAAATATCTAAGTATGTTTCATTTTGGACAATTTCTTTGTTCCATTTTCCCTGCTATTTTCTGGATACATTTGTAGGATTTTGTTGTTGTTGTTTGTTTTAAATGTTTACAGTATCTCATTTCCCGATATGTTTCAGTACTGGTACTAGGGTCAACAGTTTGATACTTGTATGTTTCATTAACTTGGATATTAAATGAACTCATATCTTATACTATGACAAATTAACACATGCTATCTTCATGTTCCACTGGTGCTATACAACTTCATTTCTATAGCTCTGGAATGCAAATTTAAGATTTCTTAACATTCTACAGATAATAAACCATAAAAAAACATTTTGTAACAAATAGTAATTATTACTTACTAGCATAGACCTGCAAAATGTTTGTAGTCAAATTAGTATCTTTATTGGAACAGCACTTCCTTAAATATACGATTTATAAAATAATAATAGATAAAAAAAATAATTATAATCACACCCATCAAAATTCCTAAGTTTACCTGTTTTAGGCCTAACATTAGTAAGCCTTTTTCAAGTAAGGTTTATATTTGATGAAGATAAATTAACACTAGCTTCTGTATGTTTTATTTAGTTTAGTTAGAGCTAAACTATGCTGTACTTAATACTATCAATAAATACGTTATTCTACATTTAGAGTTCTTTAAAAAAAATAACAAAAACACACTTTCATAAAATTTTAATATGTTGTTTAGCAAAATGTTCACTAAAATGCACTTGCATCTGCATTTTGTGTGCGTGCGTGCATGCATGCACATGTGAATCCATTTTTAGGACTGATAAAAACCTATTATTATTATTATAGAAGATTAATATTAAACTGTGAAATTGTCGTAAGTACTATCATAAGAATAAGCACATGAACTCTAGCACCATTCTTCACTAAAAATAAGAATATGGGATAAAGTGTTAGGAGATTTTTGACAAAAAAAAACGTTTTAGATCAAAATACAGGGATAAAAGAAAGCTTACAAAATATAGGGTTTATAGAGCTATAAGAAGATAGCTATAATATATTAAAATATTTGCACACAATGATAGAAATTGAATAACATACTTAATAGATCCTTTCATGCTTTAAAACATACATAAAATTGTTACCTGCAATACCACAATGAAAAATAGTAGTCCACATGCTACTTCCACCTTCTGGCGAATCAAAACCATGGAAGATCCACAGAGCTGGACAACGAAATTAAATAACACAAACAATGATGCTAGAAACCATCCACAATTCCAAGTTGTTTGAATGAAGTCCTTTTGATCACTCCACTGCAACCACATTCTTATACCATCTTCAATGAAAGTACTAACTAGGCAAAGTCGGGCAAGATGTGGCATTACATGTTTACTATAGCGTAACACCTGAAAAGTTAGGATTGGGTAAAAATATTAATTTCATTCCAAATGAGTAACATAAAATCAGAAAACACCTTTTATAAATTGGGCCTAAGCTCTTAAGTAGCAAATGCATTGCTTAAAAAAAACTATTAGACAGCAAAACAAAACAGATTAACAGGACATTTAAGAGAGACTATTCAGGTTTCATATGACACTTAAGAAGTTTGACAGGAGTAGATTTTATTTATACATTTCAGTTAAATAACACAAAAGTTACAAGATAATGGTGTTAATATGCCTGAATGACACTTGGAAATGATCTAAATTTATTTTTCAGTTAGTGAAGGCTCACAGATACAAGATTTGTATATCATGTAAAGTCAAGCAAATGTACATTTATAAAAATAGCAAAATAGAACACAAGTAAGGAAAAGTATGCTTTTGAACAGTTTTATAATCATTCTTATTACAGTATTTCAAAAGAAAAAAAAAATCTTATTTTAATAAGAAGTAAGAAAATGTTATCCAAAATAACATTTGGTATTTATTACAAAAAGAACTCTAATTGTTAAACATTGAAGATAAGAATGTGTATACTCAACATTTCTATTACTTAAATGAGCTGCTTATCAATAGACCTTTAATTAAACTTTCTAGAATAAATTTCTATGTACTTAATAAATGAATACAAATTATTTATTCTGCATTAAATTATACCTTCAACCTCTCTTAAAAGAAGCGATGGCTGTATTTATAGTTCTGGCATACTCTGCAATGTAGCATAACATCTAGGGACAACAAAGGACCGACTGGTCCCTCTAAGCTGTCTCATCCTCTAAACTAAAAAATACTACCTGTAAATCAGCCCTTATTTATATATTTATCAAACTTTCTCTTAAACTCACTAAATTTACTGCCTCCTCAATATCCAAAAGCCAACCACCCAATTAGAAAAATAAAACTGTCAGCTGGAGATGATTACCATCCTGCCAAAATTGCTAATTCTGTCACCTAGTCCTAATATTATCACCAAAAAATCAATACTGTCAATTACCTTCACAACCTTAAACACATCAATCAGATCCCCAATAACTTGTTACTTCAACAGAAAACAATTTCAGGGATTTTAACCTCTTCTCCTATGACAACCCCTCCATTTCAGGCACCATTCTAGCAACCCTCCTCTGATCTCTTTCTTTGAAGCCCAAGACTAAACATAATACTCCAAATGTGGTTTAACCAATGACCTACACAACGAAATTTACAACCTCTTTAGACTTGTATTCAGTATTTCTTCACATACAACCTAAAATCCTATTTGCCTTACCAACAGCAAAAGTACACTGTTTGGATGGATTTAGAAACTGGCCAACAATTACACCAATATCCCTTTCTTTCATAACACAAAGAAAAACTATCTTGAACAGTTTAAAAAAACAAAAAACAACTTTTCCATTGTTTGACTAACATTCACCAATCTATATGCCTGAAATTAAAATCACCCACAATTATGATCTCATTAACAGCTGAAATAACCTTTAGTACACAAATCCTATTTCACAACTTCTTTGGTTCATGTCTTATATGCAACTGTCCTTAAAAATAATATGATTTGCAACATCATACCATTCATTACTTCTTGACACAAAGAGTTGGTTCTTTTGAAGGAAAATAATGTAGTTAAAAAAAAAAAAACCATTTAGACATTAAAATTACAAAAGATAAAGTTTAACCCCATCTCTGAGCTTCAGGTATACAATGTCACATTTTAGTTGAGCTCCATTGTAATTATATCTGAACGTGTACATGGTTAAAGTTACCACACTGACCCCAAAATAAGACAAAGTTTTAGGTTTTTTTTCAGGTGAAACAAATGATAAAGAAAACATACTTATCCTACAATCATTACTGCTCAGATTTTAATGTTAAAAAAAACTTTTAAATTTATGTAAAAACATTTAAATAATTTTTAATTAAAAAAATTGAGCAATTACAAAAACTGAATATTTTTTTATGCAAAATGCAAAAACTAAAATGTCTTCAGGATATACAATGCACACTGAAAACTAAAAAAAATATATGGGATTTAAAATGTTTTTCTTTGTGTTTTGTAACATTATTGACATAAATGTATTTTTCAATCATCTCAAACAAGTTTTGAAATTATTAAAAGTTTATTTTTACTAAATTAAATTAATTAAGAACAAAAGATGACTCTATTACCTCGTCTGCAATATCTTCCGCTTTACTTAACACTTTGTTTTGATTCATGGTAAGGTATCGGCTTAAAAGTGAAATCAGAACAGCTTCCGCCTTTTAAGAGTTATACATCAATCCTGAAAGAAAAACAAGTAACCTAAAAATTAATTAGTTGATTTTTCAGGTTTGGTGATGCAAAGCAATGTTGCTACCTGCACCAAACAACCAGTATAAAAAATGAAAGAGCAAAATTCTATGATAAAGTAAAAAACAAAAACAAATTAAAAGCTGAACAATATCCAAAAATCGAAAGATAATCAAACAGAATCAAAGAAACCAAGAGCTGCAAATATCTAAAACTACAGTTAAGTTTGACAGTGTTACCACTACCAATGACACTGTTCAATAACAGCAGCAAACCCAGAGAAAGACATGTCTAAAATGGTGTTGCCACTTAGCAATGGCATGACAGTAACAGGTGGGCTATTGTGACTTTAGTGGCACAATGGTCAAATATTAGCGTGTCAGCAGACATAAAAAAAAAGTTAAAAACTGTGATTCATGCATAACCTAGCTAAAACAATTTCTACCCTTCCATTATTATGGAAACTAGATAGCCAAACACCAACAGAAGGTTTAATATGTCAAAGCTTGTTATGAAACTGCTCTTCCAATATTGATTGCCAACTGGTGAGAAGCTGTGCCTTGATCAGTCCATAAATGGAACAATAAAAAAAAAAATCCATTTTCTAATTTCAAATAGAATGAGATGGACTTTGATTCTTAAAAGGGAATCACATTAAAAAATGTCTAATGTATAAATTAAAAAACTTAAATAGCATTAAAAAGATTAATGGCCTTTAAAAAAAAACTAAAAACATTTCTAAGGTGGACAGTGTTACCATCACCAATAACACTGTCTAACATTATGGATAAACCTGGAGACAATGCATGTTTAAAATGGTGCTGTAATTGAGAATTATAAGGATGGTAAGACAATAAAATGTGGCTTATTGTGACCTAAGTGTTAGACAGACAACACACTGGTGCATCAGTCCCAAATAAAAGAAAACAATGAGTTAAAAAACTGACCAATGCATAGTCTGGTTAGAACAACTTCCTCCATCCGATCCTTATGGAAGCAAGACGGCCAAAATCCAATAAGGGGTTTTATTTGGAAAAGTTTGTTTTCACATTGCTCACTCCAAGTGAACTGCCAACTGGCACAGAGCCAAGTCTTGAATACAGGACCATAGTCCATGTATGGAACAGGCACGACAGTCATAGTGTCAGAGCAGATGGACTTAGCTGTGGTGTCGGCGAGCTTGTTCCTGTAAATACCAACATGGCCTGGTATCAAGAAAAACTTGACAGAAGTAGATGTTAAAGAGAAATGTGCCAGTCAGTTTTGAATATCAGTGAGATCAGGTTGTGAACTAATGTGAAGCAATTTCAGGGCCAGTAGAGAACTAAGCAAGTCAGTATAAATAGTGCAGTTTAAGTACAACTTAGCTTTATGTGATCCAGGGCAAAAGAAATAGCATACAGTTCAGCAGTGAACACAGAAGCTGTGGAGGGGATTCTGCACACAACTACAAAACCACAACAAACCATGGCAGAGCCCACACAGTCATCTGGTTTCAAACCATCTGTATAAATAGGAATGGAAGGATTGATTGATTTAGTGTTTTATGGCACAAAGCAGCTAGGCTATCTGTGCCAAATGTTCAGTAAAAAGGTAAAAATAAATTAAATGTAGTAAAATATATGAAAGGAAACAAAGGTATAAACAAAATATAAAATGGCATAAAACCAATGTTGACATCCAGTCTACAAAGTTGTAAAGGACTTCCTGTAGCAGAATTGTAATGATCATAACCCACCAGGAAGACTAACAGGTAAGTACAAGAACCACCGTCAGTCACCTGAAGTTGGTCTTTCCAGTCCTGGTTCCGGGTTATGCGTCATTACGGCCAGTATCAAAAGGTAAAGTAATAAAAGTGTTAAAAGACATGCAGCAAAATTGTAATAACAACTCACCAGGACGACTAACGGGTAGTTCAAACAGCAGCGTTAGTCACCTGAAGTTGGCCTTTCCAGTCCTGGTGTTATTTAATGTTTTGGCCATTTTCCAATTTCAAATTGTACTAGAGAAATTGAAACTTTGAAAAGGGAACCACAATTAAAAAAGGTGTAATGAATAAATATCCAAAACGTAAATGAGATTAAAAAGATTAATTGGCATTAAAAAACTAAAAACCTTTATCAAGATGGACAGTATCACCATCACCAATAACACTGTCCAATGTTACAGACAAACCCTGGGACGGAACATGTTTAAAATAGTGCCGTCGTTGAGAGTCGTAACGTGGCTTATATGTAAAATGTGGCTGATAGTGATCTGAGTGTTACACAAACTACACACTGGTGCATCAGTTCCAGATAAAAGAAAACGATGAGTTAAAACACTGTGACCAATGCTTAGTCTAGTTAGAACAACTTCCTCCTTCCGAACCTTACGGAAGCTAGATGGCCAAAGTCCAATATCGGGTTTAATTTGAAAAAGCTTGTTGTCGCGTTGCTCACTCCAAGTGGACTGCCAGCTGGCACGGAGCCGAGCTTTGAAGACAAGACCATAGTCCATGTACGGAATAGGCACAGGGGTGATAGTGCCGGAGCAGATAGATTTAGCTGCCATGTCTGCAAGCTCGTTCCCGCGCGAATACCAACATGGCCTGGTATTCACAAAAACTACTAGAAGTAGATGTTAATGAGAAATGGGTCAGTCGGTTTTGAATATCAGTGAGAACAGGATGTGAGCCAACGTGAAGTGATTCCAAGACCAGCAGAGAACTAAGGAAGTCAGTATAAATAGTGCAGTCAGAGTATTGCTCAGCTTCAATATGATCCAGGGCAAGAGATATGGCATACAGTTCAGCAGTGAACACAGAAGCTGTAGAGGGGATTCTGCGCGCAACCACCGAACTGCAACAAACCATGGCAGAGCCCACAGAATTACCCGATTTGGAACCATCTGTATAAATTGGAATGGAATGATTGTTCGAAAGATGTTCAGTAAATAAAAGACTGTACTTCAAATCGGGAGTATCTGCCTTTTTCAAATGACTTAAAGAAAGGTCACATTTGGGGGCTGTAATAAGCCATGGGGGGGGGGGGATGGGCTGACCAGTGGATTCTGCAATGTTATCCAAGAACAGACCCAATTCATTCAATAGCGTCTGGATACGAAGGCCAAAAGGAGCAATGGCAGATCGTCTTTTTTGAAAAAGTAAGGCCCACTGAGGAAGGAAAACACATCCCCAAGTGGGACGCTTTGGTAAGGAGCGAAGTTTCGAAGAATACAGTAAAGACAGTTGCAAACAGCGAAAATGCAGAGAAGGTTCGTGAGATTCCACGTATAAGCTCTGAACTGGGGAGGTGCAGAAAGCCCCAGTGCAGAGTCGAAGTCCTTGATGATGAATGGGGTCCAGCATCTTTAAGGCCGAGGGTCTGGCAGAGCCATAGACCAGTGATCCATAGTTGAGTTTTGAATGAATAAGAGCACAAAATATCTTTAACATAGAACATCGATCCGCTCCCCAACTGGGACACAGATGTTCAGTGCTCTTGTGCATTTGACTCGTAGCTGCTTTAAGTGTAGTATAAAGGTCAGCTTACTGTCAAAGATAAGCCCCAAGAACTTGGTCTCAGGGACCACTGGCAGTGAAACTTCACCAATACGGAGTTCAGGATCAGGGTGGATACGCCATTGGCAGCAAAAGTGCATGCAAACGGTTTTGGAAAGAGAAAAATTAAATCTGTTCACTGTAGTCCACTTCAGTACACGATTGAGGGCAGTTTGTAGTTGCCGCTCAATATATCTCATGTTCGATGACTGACACGAGATGTGAAAGACATCGACATAGAGCCCGTTTGCAACAGTGAGAGGGTGTTGTTCAGTGATGGCATTTATCTTTATACTGAAAAGTGTGACACTCAAAACACAGCCCTGAGGAACCCCAAGTTTCTGTACAAAAGAAAGTGTCAAACCCACATGAACTTCGAATATCCTGTCCATTAAAATTTTTTTAATAAACATGGGTAAATGGCCACGTAACCCCATATACATGGAAGTCTCACAAAATGCCATACCTCCATGTTGTGTCATAAAACTTCTCTGATTGAATTAGGTGGTCCGTGGTGGAATGCTGTTGTCGAAACCCACACTGGGTGGGCGAGAGGAGGTTGTTTGATTCGAGGAACCAAACAAGACGAGCATTAACCATCCTCTCTAAGGTCTTACAGAGAGAGCTCGTCAAAGCAATTTGATGGTAGTTTGAAGGAATCTTGGTATCTTTCCCAAGCTTAGAGAGGTAAGATAATAGCCTAGCACCAGGCATCAGGAAGAATATTCTCCTGTCAGATCTGGTTAAAAACAATTAAGAAATAATATCAAGAGAATCAGGAGATAGATGGTGCAGCATGTCATAGTGTACATCATCTGGTCCAACAGATGTACTGCCAGACCAATGAAGGGCCATTTTCAGTTCCACCAGTGTAAAGGGATGATCATAGTCAAAGAGACAGTCAGTTCAAAAGGAAAGAGATGAATGCTCCATCCGAGTCTTGATGGCCAAGAAGGTAAAAGAACAAGCATAAGTGCTAGGTACCCGGCAAAAGCTTTCACCTAAAGTATCGGAGATGCTCCAGACATCAGCTACCTCTTAGCCCTCAGAGTAAGTGGACATGATGATGTAAGCATTAGAATGAGGACATTGGTTGGCATCGTAATTCCACCTTTGTGAGTGGAGATACGCCTCACTGCAGAAACTCCTTGGGTGAAGAAACCAGCAAAATTCCCCGACTCTGGGATATTCTTCAAATCCCTCTCAACAATAACTCCTTATGATGAATTCAAAGTAGCATAAGGTGTAACCTCAATAGGTATGTCCTCAATTGCTTTTGAATGCAAGAGGAGTTCACTGTGTTAAGACGTGGATGTTTCTGCCAATATGTAACCAGACCAAAGCTTCTTTACTAACTTTAGAGAGCCAGCAAGTATCTCTAGTCCCTTCTGAATGAAAAAAGGGAGACATTTGCCCTAAAGGTTTGTCTGAAAGAGAATGTAGTACAAGAGAATGAGGTACATGTTTTACAGATGTTAAAGATTGCTGCTCAGAATCTTCAAGACATGGTCATTTACTTAGACTGTTTTTTCACAATTTCATTTAAGTTTTTATTTGGAGGATCCATAAAAAAAAAAAGGTATATTTCAGTGCCCACTATGGAGCCCGAGAAGGCGATGCATTACTATGCTACACAAGGATACTGCAGCAACACCAGGGTTTTGTAAACATTATACCAAAACACCAGCATCAGATACAATGTCCACAACACCTGTTAAGAACATTCAACACTGGAACTCAGTTGACCCTAGCCTATGTGGACCAGCTGATTGACCCAAGGGAAGCTACCCCAAGACTGCCCATCTACAGGAATCCAAGGCCAAAATGGTGTGTTTGGGTTGGATCCCTCAACCACCAGAATCCTCTCCTCCCCTTCATGGGTCCCCATGCATGGCAAACACCCAGGTGGATGTTTAGATCCCACAGGATGTAAACTGAAAGAACAGAACCTCCCCTGGGAGGTCTCCTCACCATGTACAGGAATCCACAATGAGGGGTTTGTACTAGGTTTTCATTTGTGCACTCAGGTCAGGAAAGCACTTTAAAGGAAATTGGTGGTGACAAAGACATGCAATACATATATAGAGTTTAAGTTATATGAGAAACTAGAGGTTGTCCCAAATAGAGTGAAAGTAACAGACAAAGAGAAGTCTAAATTGTTGGAAGTGGCAGCTGGAATTGCATATAGGATGTTAAGTTCCTCTAAGAGATGTAGTAGCTAGTAATGACTTTCAAGAGAGTATCACAGCTAGAAGCAAGGGAGTCAAGTTTAATTAGCTGGTTTTATTAAGTAAGAGATTTCAGCTTTTGACTTCAGCAAATAAGCTATGGAATGAGAGGAAAAAACAGACTGGGATGATAAAAAAAATCTGAGGTTAAGTTAGAGATGATTATTTAGGAATGACAAGTATATATGTTAGTCTGTGTGATGAATAAGAAAAAATGTACCTTCCATGGACAAAGGTAAAAAGCATAATTTAAAGGAGCAAGTGATATAATAAAAAGAGCTAGTTGTGATGCAGTCTTTGTAGTGTACATAGGAGTTAAAGATAAAGGAAAGGATAGATCGGACAAGCTAACTGATAAGTACAGAGGAGTTTGTAAAGGAATTTAAAGATAAGGCTACACTAACTTTATTCTTTCAAGTACACTGCCAAGACTTAATCGTGGGAATGAAACAAGCAGATCATTAGTTCGAATGGAAGGCTCAGGTTAATATGTTAGGATGAACAAATTCACTAGTTATACTTTTGGATTAGTCGAATGGGGAATGAAAAGTGTTTTTCAGAATAAATGTAAACCAACCAAAATATGGTAGAGGCTGTTTTGTTTACAAGAATTATTAATGTGAAGGCAGCTTTAAGCTAGGATTAGATTGTGTCAGAGGCTAGGATAAAATATAGAGAAAAGTGTAATGTTAGAACAACATTTAGTCTCTTAGTGGCTATATGGGAGAAGGTTTTCAGTTAAAATATGTTACAGACTACCAGATAAAACTGATGAAATTGGAAAGTAAATGTTTACCAAGATTAAAATTTCACCTATTAAATGAGATCACAGTTATGGGAATTTTAAATCCAGGTATGTATGGACTGGGAAGTGTCAAAGTTAAACCATTAGGAACTGTTCAGGATGGTTCTCTTCACCAATTACAAACAACAACATTTTGGATATCTTATCTTCTAATATACAAATAGTTGGTAGGTTGGAGATTATCTGGGTGAAAGTGATCTCTGCTCAATTAGGTTTGTTGTTTTACTGCATATGGTGATCAGGAATAACAAGATTTGGGTTAAAACTGAAAAAAAAACAACTACTAATTTTGAAGGGATAAGACAAAAATTCTATTGTGAACTGTGCAACTTGATTAACTGAAGATACTGATCAAATGTAGAAAGTGTTTTATTATATTTTTTAATATTCAAAAGGTAGACATCTTGTATAAAAATAAGAAGTAGCTACAAATAAGAGACAAAATGGACTCACAAAAGTAAAAAAAAAAAAAAATTAAGGGAGTTTAAGTTGAATTTATGATGATAGACTCAGAAATCATAGATGATCAAGTGAAATATTCCAACAGTAAATTAAGAAATCATAGACACTATAGATAGAAAGGTTAAAGAAAATTTAAAAATAAGAGTTTCTTAAGTACATTAAGGGTAAACAAAATATTAGAATAAAAGTAGAGCCTTTGAGAGAGAGAAAGAGAAGCCTCATTTCTCATTATCACAAGATGGCTAGGTTACAAAATTCTACTAAATTTTTACTAATCAAGATTAAATATTTTCTATGCTACATCTAGTCTTATTATTACTGATATAAGAGATGCCTGCTTCACTTAATACACACGTGTATATATTACTTCATAATTCTCTAGAATATTGCTTTAAGGACTCGAAAACATCATTAAGCACATTTTTTGGTTAATGTCCCACAACTATCAAAATGAAACTTTCATTCAGATATTTATTGTTGAGATAAACATACTAGAAGAAGAGTTTTCCCTAAACATTGTACCAACACTCTTATAATATTAGGTTGAGGAATAATTCGCGAGCATTTTTAAATAATTTCATTCAAGCATTACATGCAAGACTATACAATACTTCAATGCATGAACACATTACACCCAAAACATTTATTATGATACTTTATTTCATGTAATACCTAGGTATATAGTATGCATTGTTTTAAACGAAATTGCCAGAAATTAAATGCAAAAAGCAGATGGTGTCGAAAATGCTCGATTTTGTCCACTTGACATTCCATTTAATGAGCTGAAAATGAAAGCAAAAATTAAAGACATATGAAAATCAAACACACCATCTATTAGAGCAAAAAATTATCTACCAAATGACATGAAATATTTTGCGAAAGCGTTTCATTTATGAATATATTTTTTTCACTTGAAAAAACGCTCACGAATTATTCCTCAACCCAATACCCAATACATATATCTACATCACTAACTGACAACTTTATTACCTGCCTCACAGACTAACTTGAAATCGACCACCGGATAACTTTATCAATGTTGTGAATTACTAAATCATACATGGCATCTTATGGGAACATAATATTAATAATAGCAATTACAGGATATTATATAGTCTAAAAAGAATATACACTAAAGTGTGAATTATGTGTATGTTACAATACAAAATATTTCATAACTATAGTTTGTTAATCAATAACACGCAAGTTAAAAAATAATTGAAAAATTGCTTACGTTTATATTACTTATGACTTGCAACAGCTACAACTAAAACAAATACAACGTAATGTAATTATTGCAAAGTTCTAACATAATAAAATTAACTAAACGTATATAAAACAACTACTGTTACACCTTTTCACACTAAATTTTTCAACAATATCAAATTTAAAGTAGTCCAAAAACGTTACCTCCCAACAGATCTTACTAACGACTTTTAAAAGCTGATGTGTCCAAAGCATACGTTACATGTTGCTATTTGATTGTCTATTTTAAGGGACCTTATTTATATTCTAGGTATTTATATAAAAAGTACAATGTATTTAATGCCTAATATTCAATGTTTCAATTAATGTTTTGGAAAATATTTTCGCATGAATGTCAGAATATTTAATTATACATTTATATATCATATCGTATCGATAAGTATGAAAATTTACTGGAGACTGTCTTTAAAAAGCACCAAAAATTATGTTGTTTTCTTAAATTAAATGATTTCTAAAAGTAATGTCCTAGTATTTTGATAGAGTTTATTGTTCAAAACGTTGTCAAGGTGCTTGAAAAAATGAAAATATATTGGGGGAAGGTCTGGAGAATAAGGCGGACGAGGCAGAACCTCGATTCCTAATTCGTTAAATTTTTGGAGCGTCGTTCCTTGACAGGTCTCATAATACCGATTTTGTTGACCTTCTGGCAGCTCATGCAGAATCCACTTTTCCAGCTTTTTCGTATTTCCAATCGCATTAAGGTGGTTGGCAATGCTTGAGTTGCTTGTGCCTAGCTTTTCTGCAAGCTCACGTATTGTTTGAGGGTCTGTTTCAACTGCTTCCCTTAATGTGTTTTAATCTAAGGATGGTTTCCTTTCACAACCTTTGTGGTCTTCAAGACTTTCATCTCCATGTCGAAACCATTGGAATCAATGGTGAACTGTAAGTTCAGTAACAGATCCATGTCCGAATGCCTGGTTGATGTTCTGTGTAGTTTCGGTAGTTTTTCGTCTAAGTTTGAAGTCGTAGAGGAAAAGCAGACGAAAGTTATTCTTCTCCATGCTGCCTTGGAGTTTACAAAACTCACTCTGAGTAAAGTTGAAACAGCAGACAATTAAACCACCTTGCAACCGACAAACGTTGAATTAAACCAACCAACCAACCGACGATAAGTTACTCAGTATTCAGATTCTAAATGTCATCGTGAGAATTCCGACATTTATTTATGGATAACTGTGTTTGCGTGTGTGTGTTTTCTTATAGCAAAGCCACATCGGGCTATCTGCGGACCCCACCGAGGGGAATCGAACCCCTGATTTTAGCGTTGTAAATCCGGAGATATATCGCTGTACTAGCGAGGAGCTATTATAGACAACCTAATACATAGTTTTATACTACTAATAAAAGGAGTGTCACAGTTAGTAAGGTCAACTGAAGATTTATGCATATTATTAAATATGTTCCATTAAACTATAATAATAATATATATAATAATAAGGAAAGTAACATCAATTTATGAAATAACTCTGGATAAAGGGCAAGTATTCTGAATTATTATTTATAATTACAATATTGAATGCGATGTTTCCAGTGCTTTGAATTAATTTTTTTTTTATTTGTTAGAGAGAGCTTGTTTTGAATTAAGCACAAAGCTACACAATGTAGCTGCTCATCACAGGTATCGAAACTCGGTTTTTAGCGTTGAAAGTCCGCAGACACACCGCTGAACCAATGGGGTGCTAGAGAGAGCTACCAAGCATAATGGTTATTGATACCGAGAAATTTCAAGATCGTTTAAAATCTGGAAGGTTCGTGTAACACGTAGAAACAAAGATGTTGTTGTTTTTGGAATTTCGCATAAAGCTACTCGAGGGCTACTCTTTTACCAACGAAGAGTGGGATTGACCGTCACATTATAACGCCCCCACAGCTGGGAGGGCGAGCATGTTTGGCACGACTCGGGCGCGAACCCGCGACCCTCAGATTACGAAGCGCACGCCTTAACGCGCTAGGCCATGCCAGGCCCAGAAACAAAGATAAATTATGAATTTGCGACTCAAGTGAAGTAATAAAAGTTATTGAATAGTGTGCGATTGTGTGTTTTTCTTATAACAAAACCACACTGGGCTGTCTGTTTTGTCCACTGAGGGGAGATATTTAATAGTGAGTGAGTAATTTATTTTAGAGTCATAAAAGCTATTCAGTGTTTGAAGTTAAAGTTAGTACGCTGTTAAGTTACTCGATATTTTGGTATGGAAATCCTGTTTTGTATTTAGGTTGGAACGTTGTTTGGAGTGACGGTTTTAATGTTGTGTAGGCCCTAAGGCAAATTATATTGTAGGTCTTACATCCCATTTCATTTTACATAGAATAAAATTATCAATGGGCAACCATTAAGACTATGAGCACTAAGGCTAAGCTCCCTCTATCCCCTACCTAAATACGTCACTGGTTATTTGTGAACCTAAGCCTAAACCTTGTGTCAAAATGATCGAATCTGTATAAATGTTATAGAAGAGATAAAATATTTTTTATTTACTTTGACTGGACTTTGAACTGTTTTTATCAAATAGTCCAGAAAACTCTCAACATTAAAACATGTTGCAAAAATAAGTGGTCTTCCGGTGGGACAGTGTAAGTCTACGGATTTACAACGTTAAAAGCAGGGATCCCATTCCTCTTAACAAACATAACATATAGCCCAGTGTGGTTTTGCTATAACAACATACGCACTCCCAACCTCAAGTAAGGGGACGCGGAGTACTTTGATTGCAAACAATGTTTTTCATAACACTAACATTTTTGTTTTGTTTGTTTAGAATTTCGCGCAAAGCTACATGAGGGCTATCTGTGTTAGCCATCCTTAATTTAGCAGCGTAAGACTAGAGAGAGAGCAGCTAGTTAACACCGCCCACAGCCACCTCTTGGGCTGCTCTTTTAGAAGAAAATTTTAAATTTCAAAAGCACTCAGGTTACATAAGCCTGCGAATTTAAACTTCATAAAAGTTCTTTTGGTTTTAAGAACGGATTTTCCATAATTCGTGTAAACAGAATTCTAAAATAATATTAACATTTTTCTATAACTTAAGGATTTCTTTTATTAACCGGTAAAATATCTTACTTAGATCAAATTATTATTTCGTTTTCCACAATGAACATATTTTATTGTTATGCTTGTTAACAAACTTACGAACAAACTGGACAAAAGAGAAGAACATTAATATCGAACGAATATGCATCCTCACCCATCCTGATTTTTGTTTTGTGAAATCTACGTCTTTTAGTCTTAAAACTTCCTGTTGTGGTCTTTCTTTCATGTATTGTGTCATTTAGTTCACCTTGTATGTAAAGCTGTGATTTACCAGATGTTCCAGTTTGAAAACAATCCCTACCATCATTTTTATAGACGTTAGATTCAGAATCAGATGAAATTGTGTTAATAGTCTCTGATGAAGTAGAACATGTACATCAAGTCCATGAGTAACAGGTCTCATAGCAGATTGAAGGCCCGGATGAGAATTTATTTTTTATTTGAATGTTGTAGCTTTGAACGTTACATGAACAAAACTAGCAATCATCTTCGTGGTTTCTATGCTCGCGCCAAACCACTGAAATTTCAAAAGACAAATATCATTGTATTTCCTTTAGTTCATTCTCTTAACTCTTCAACAAAAATGATACAAACTTCGTGTGGAGCTCATGATTTGTCCTAGCCCCAAGTTTTATTTCAAAATACACGTAAATACGCTTTTTGACGAATTGTGTAAAGTTTTGCCTTTGTTTCTTAACAAAACATTTACCAAAAATATAATAGAATATGTTTAGAGCATTTAAATAATCTCTTGTTACTATAGCGACGAATAAATAATATTGAAAAGAAAAAAATAAATGACAAAAACAGTCACAAAAACATTTGCTCAACAGAAATGACATCATGCGACCTGTTAACCATTTATGTACTATATATGCTAGTGGTGTTTTTCTCATACGTTCTAGAATTATTGACCAGACTCTCACGATGATTTATTCATGTAATAGTACATATGACGTTTTGTGAAAAATCTATAGGTGACAGAGAAAGATGGATATCATTTTCGGATTCAGGGTACAGGAATTATTACAGCACATATAATATTCTCAAGACAATAAAACGAGAGCAGGCCTGTGTTATTTTTAACTTTAATTGATTTTTTAATCTAAAATTTGCTAGTAATATTTAATTTCTTTTTTAAAAAACAGGTACATAGTTAGAGTTCTACCATGAGACTGATAACAAAAACATAATTATCTATTTGACCTGAAAAATATGCATTATAACTTATCACTGGCAAATATATATTTGGCTTCATTAGCTTTAATTGAGCCAGAAATTAAAAGCTGTGTTTTAATAAACATAGTTTTTTTTTTCTTGGAGCAACTATGTAAAAGAAGCTCCCTTATTATGTTACACCTAGTGATGGAAGTCTTTAGTATGTTTAAAGTAGCTTACATATATAGATAATTTATTATAAAGATTTATTTAAAATGTTGAAAACATTAACTACATATTTATTTATTTTTTGATTTGTTAATTGTTTTTGCAAGTAAAGTAAAGTAATATCAGGAAAATATCAGAGGTCATGTGACCCGTAAGAGCGTTGAGTGTACTAACAACAGTGGCAACCATAACAGTAAAGGCAGCAGGACAGTGGCGTTAGTGATGCATAGTGGATTTCTTGTTGCTTAGCGGGAAACGTAATGGTTTAAAACTGAAACATAGTGATATAACTATTGAAAAACTATGTTAGAGTTTAAACTAAAGTCTAAACTCACAATAAATTTATTAAGATTGTGAAGGTGTAGGTCACGTGGCCTAAACCGACCAATGACGTTGGTAAATTTGAACCTTCTCGCATACAAGGCGTCCTTGCCATGGTGCGCAATCAGTGATATTTAACGGGTTCTTTTCTTCCACTCGAAATCTTGTAATATTATGAGGGTCGAGGACCATCCTTTGCCGCAAGGCTTTTTGGAGATAGCAGAGATCTTCATTGAAGGGTATTGTGTTATTATTTTTTAATATTATTTATTTTTAATGAAACAGTAACTTGTTATAAGCTAGTATTACGTATCCTGGAGTCGTTTCGTTCAAGGACAGCCATAATGGATGGCGAAGTCTTGGCTTTTCACTTCATTTTTACCAAATTTAAAGTAATATTTAAATATATATGTATTGCTTATGAAATATATTTTTCGTTTTCCTTCGTGCTTCGTGAATTTGTTAGCAAACTTTTTTGTGAGTTGCTTTGACATGCTGTATCATGTAGTAAGTAAATTTAGGCTTAGAACATAAAAGTTAACAGTAGCCTAATCTATCGCACGGCTTAAGAGAGAGAGAGCCAAACTGACACTAATGTCACTGTCACTGTGTGTATGTGTGTGAGAGGGCGCGCATTGAGCTATATACACTTGTTATGATCAAGGGACTGTTACTCACAGTAATATGTCAAGCCTAAAAGTTATGATAGTGTGAGTTTATTTATAAAACTGAGGTTTATAATTAAATCAGTGAATATAATCCATGGACAATAGTAATGTGTTTTTATTAGGGGGGAATGAAAATATAACGTTTGTATGTAATTACTTGATATAATAAATAACTTGAAATATATATGTGTGTGTACATAAAATGTATAGTAAACAATTGAACTTTGTAAACACTAGTAATTTGCTTCCTTTTAACCCACTAGAAAACAACTATTAACAACAATATTATTTTTCTGTAAGTGAAACTGTAATTATATTGAAACTCATTGTTTTATTTGATAATGTTAATACCAATAAGTATCAATATGCCCATTTCATATGTATAAATCATCCGTGCTATTTTCATGTTATCTTTTTAAATATTTTTGAATATCAAAACACATTGTAACTATATAGAAATTTATTTGTAAAAGTTGAAAGATATTTGATGAAAACTGGTGTACATGTGCTACGAGTGTTTGGATTTATGGTCTGTAATCCTTGGCTGCCCAAAATGACTCTGCTTTAAAAAAAAAAGTTGAAGTATTCAATTTGTAGGTTTCATATTTGTGTTAATTATGGACACATTAGTAGGAATATAGAAAAAACAAACACACATGCAGGCAAAATACTTGTATGTTGTAACCATAAAAGTTTATAAGGCTAGTAGTTTTTAAATAGTTATGGTAGGCAAAGCTCAGGTGCTGAACAGGAGAAACACATTTAAAATTCTAAATTCATTGTGATTTTCTTCATTTTTTTGGTATCTCTTGTATAACTTTGATTTTTTTTTCTTTTCAGAAATTTGCAGTAGTAGTGTTGTCATTGTAGAGGAGCATTATTTGTTAAACACTTTGTGAACGAAAACATCATCATAATGAAGTAAGTTAAGGTTTGCTTTTCATGTGTTATTGAAACAAGTTTGATCAGATGTGTACAAGTTATCATGTGAAGTTTAAAAATTATAAGAAATTTTATGGGTAACTTTCCAAACAGAAATGCTATTAACAATATTTGAAACTTTGTTTATAATCCTAATTATTGTTGAAATTTAACTAATTTGATAAATACCCAGTAATAAAAATGTAAAGTGTGTGCATGTCTAAATATCCTTTAATACAGTAGTTTAGTGTGATTTGTAGGATGCTATGTTCATTGCATGATGTTACAAACCTGAAAACTGATTCCATCAGGTTGAACTCCATTGTTAAAAATAAATGTGAAGTTAATAGTACATGCACATTTTTTTGCATTCAGTCAGGTTTTTCTTATCTATATGTTCATTTTGGTTGATAATTTATATCCCATTATAACTTCTGTAGTGGGAGGGGATGTTAATTTATGCCTAGAGAGAAGCAAGTGAATGATGATTGTGATGGGGCTTGCATACTTAACCCCAAGTCCATTGCAGTGAATGTTCTAAACAAAGATGTGAACCACATTCTATATATTAAACATGTAGTTTTAATCAGGAAATATTATAAAATATTTCAAAATTAAGTTATGTGAATCCTTTTCTGTATTAGTTGTTTGTAAATATTTATTAAAATACTGTGTGTTTTTCACTTGCCATCTTCCAGACTATGGAATTTTTTTACAATGTAAGCTCATTCAGTAATAAAGTGTCTTGTTAGTAGAATTATGGTTCCTGACCATAGAAGTAGGCATATGCAAAGTACGAATTACATTACTAATACATGCTGAAATTGGCTTTAAAACCTAACAGATTATTGCTGAAGCTTTGATTTGTCATTTATTAGTAACCAGTGAACAGAATAAAACTTACCCCAGTTCAAATTGGCTTGACTGATAAGACCAGTGGTACTTCAGACTTTGGCTTTCTTTATGTTCAGTGTTGGTCTGGTTGGTTTTGTTGCATCAAGGAGCATTTACTGTTTTAAAACCATTTAAAATGAAATTTACCTATTGAATTGGTTGGAATAATGGACTATGTAATGCATAAACTGACATGTTTGTCCAAATTTAACCAACAGCATTACAAAAAATGGTAAATGGGAATTGTAAACAGTCTGTTGGTTACCCTGGCAACATTTTGCTCAACATTGTATTGTTGGTCCTGAGGAGACAATGTTTTCCTAACAACAGTTTGTTTCAGGTTATATCATTGGGTGTGGCTGCACTGAAAGAATGCGTGCAGTTGTGTATAATAAAAGTAGTGTGTGTGCATACTGATATTACAGTTCTAATTTAGGTAGTTATGCAGTCAATATCTATTGAAAGGAAATGAATTACCTGCCAAAACTGAATACAGGCTGTAACCTTGAAGCATTCCATACATATTTGTGAATAATTTTTTACCAATATTTTACCAATAATTCTGTGAATAAGTCACCTATGCTACTAATGTTCCTTATATAATATCATAGTATATCGACACTTGTTTCTATTTATTGATAATTTGTAAGAAAAACTTGTTTCTTCTGTAATTACTTTCAGTAACATTTGGTTGTTGAGAATATTCATTTCATTTATCAGTGTGTTATCCACGTGTAAATTTGACATTGATTGATTTTCTTTGGTCTACATTTTCACTTGCCTTGACAAGTATCAGGTTACTAATATTTTGCTAAGGTTCCAGTGGGATGAAATGAAAGATGGATTTTATAAGTACAACTTTAATTGTTTTTCATTAATTATGAATTAAGTAATCGAAATTGAAATGTAAGTTTACTAATTTGTTTGTGGAATCCAATGATGTGAATTTTTTATCTTCACTGTCTAAAAAATCACTGAAACTACCTGTTATAGGTTCAGGAATTTGACCTGCTAGAATAAATATATTAACTGTCAAATGGGTTAAAACATGTTCAAATTATGTAATATCCACAAAGGAAAACAGTATTTAACTATGATGCAGGAAATACAAGTTATTATTTAGATTGAACATTATTTCATGTTAAAGTCCTTTAGTATGGATGTAAGCCCAAGACTTGTACATAATATTAGCAGATGGAGGGCTTGGGGAAGTCTTAAAAATTGATCTTGTATTAAACTTATTTATGTAAATAACCACTTTTTTCAATATTTTGACAATAAAGCCATAATGCAGGTGGTGCTGTTGTTTTAATATTTGTTGTAAGTCACTATACCAATGTGGTAATGTGAGTAAAATTTCATGCATTATATTGATATTGTGTGGTGTATGTAAAAAGGTAAAAGTTGCATGATGACATGCGAGAATCTTAAGGTCCAGGAAGTTAACCCTTTCAGAAAATGCTTGGTATAATGCACACAAGTTTATCTACACACATGCACATGTTAAGTATTTGCTTTAACTTTTGATACAGCATGTATATATTTTAACAAAAATTGGTAGAATTTGTAGTAAAGATAAGCTTTTTGTACACAAAAATATCACATTTTTTAATGAAGTATTTTTACTAAAGAATTGTTTGAAAAATTGTTTCATTAAGTCTTGAGTGCAACGTGATTTCATGTTACAATTAACAAAAGCTATTCTTTGTTCCCAAACTCACAAATATTGTTTGAGTAAGCTCTAAAACATTCTAAATACATTTCAAATGTTTGTTTTCAGTGAGACTTTAGTTATTTTCTAAATACCTGGGTTCAGCCATTTAACCAACCTTGTAACAGTCATAAAATACAAATGTTTAGTCTAAGTGGCTTAAGTTTCATAACACAAAAAATTTACATATATTTTTTATTATATTGACCTTCTTGTCATGCCTAGCTAACATTACATAACTTGTATTGATGTAGTGCATGTTCATTCATGCTATGTATCCAGTAATATAAAAATGACCTTTAAGTCATCCCAGTCTTGACTGTTTCAGTGGACTAGTATTTATTTTGTGATATACAGTCACATTTCAGTTATTACACAATGTATGTATATAGATAATTTATTTCTAAACAGTAATAAACTCATTTTTAAAAAAATATAGAACAATAAACCAAGAAGTAAAACAAACAATTATCTCTTTACTACAGCCTTTGTACTTGGTTGTTGCTGGACATAAGCTGCTAAGCCTTTTAAAATTTCTAACATGGTGGATATCTTTTTTTTTTTTCTCTGTCTCACACACAGTTGAATAACCAAAACATAGTAAATAACTACAGTGGTACAGTGAAATTCCACTATAATTTAATAAGCTAATTGAGATTTATTTAGATATAAAATATCAAACTTTGAGCAGACTAAAGACCCAACCTATCTCCTTGAAAACTGGGATTGGAAGAACATGGTATTATTTTCACATATTAAAATGGCGAAGACACCACTTGTGGACATTCGAAGCTGTTGATTGGTTATTCACATGTCACATGTTAAAATAAGTATATATAAGGAATTTTTTTACAAAATTCGAAGAGTTTAACAGGCTATTATCATGCGTGCCGTTTTTCCGCTGAAACGAGGATTTCCACGGTTTTCAAACGGCCAACGATCACCCATGAGATTCGTGTAAATTCGAGGAGAAAATATGAGCAATTTGGGGGCCGGGTAGGTGGTTTTTGAGGAGAAATCGTATTTTTTCAATGTTTATTGCAGAAAAAAAAAATTGACTGCTATCTTGAAGGCAGTCTCGTTGCAGGTCTCGTGGTTTGGTATCGTGTGCATACCAGACGATAAAATATTCTCTATGCTCCAAAGAAACAACAGCGATTGAAATGTTTAAAAGGAAAGATGTTCATTTTGATCCTGTAGACAAGAGAATGTGTAAGGACATTAGATCAGCAGCTTCAAAGTATACCTCAAAGCTGAGGGAGAATCAGAAGAAAAGGGCTGAAAGGCTTGAGGCCTATGGTTCTGTGAAATCTGGCTCAGCCACCTTGGCTAAAGAAAAAGTCCAGAAAGCTGCAGAGGCACAGAGCTGCCCATTCAGAGAAGGAGAGAAAAAAAGCTTGGAAGAGAGCACTGGAAACCCTTGTCACGAAAGAGGAAAGTAGCCAAGATTGATTAAAGGAAATTAAGTGATTTGAAATTTGACTGTAATTTATGCAGCAGAGCAGAAGTTGATATCAGTGACTGAAAAACATTTTATTATTATCTGCAGCATACAGTGCCAGTGGTTTATTTTAAAGCATATCATTAATTTTATTTTGAAGCAATGTCAAAGCTTTCCTTGATTTGCTGTTTCAGTTTGTATTGTGAAATAATGAAAAATATACTGATATTGAGGTACCAGTAATTTACTCACAAGATTGTATAGATGAACAAGTTTTACTGTAGGTAGTCATGTAGAGTAATTTTAAGTAACTTGAAATTTTAATGGAATACATGCAGCAGAGCAGTAGTTGTTGATGTCAGTGACTGTACAAAATTTAATTTCTGAGGCATATCACTGATATCAGTAGTTTAATATTGAACCATATCAGTAGTTGAATTTTTAAGCAATGTCATAGCTTTCCTTCATATGCTGTTTTAGTTTGTATTGTCAATTTGTGAAAGAATGGAAAATTCACTGACATTAAGGTACCAGTAGTATAATGACAAGATTGCATAGATGAACAATTTGAACTGTCGGTAGTCATGATTAGTCAAAAGAGTAATTTTATGTGATTTGAAAATTGTATGGAATATATGCAGCAGAGAAGTAGTTATTGGCAATGACTGTAAAACATTTAATTGGCAGCATACCAGTAGTTCATGATGATGATGTTATTGATGATAAAAAAGGATAATAATGAAATGATTTATATTTGAAATATTTACTGAGTTATTTTGGCTTTATTAACTCATATTACTAATATATTTTGATTTAGAAAAAAATTAAACTGAATAAATATCAAATAAACAATCTTAAATTTCATTTATTTACTTTTTATTTTATTTGTTAATTTTAGATATTTTGATATATCTTCTAAAAAAATGAATGCAAATTAAAAGAATCAATCTGCTAAAGAGTGTAAATGAAAGTTATAGTTTTTATTAGTTTGATTTAATCTTTTAATTTCCTTTTGTTATTTTATATGATATATATTGTGTACTTTTCCAACATTGCAATGTCAAAAAACATCAAGAAATTATGTCCTAGATTGCACCAAATCACACCAAATAGCATCAATTTTTTTTAAATATTCCGGGGGAGGCATGCCCCCGGATCCCCCTAGTCAAGCGCGGCACAGCCGCGCTGTGGTGCCTCTGCGCCAGGCTATATACCTTTTCCTCTTTTTTTCATAAATGTCATTGGCATGCCTGTATTATGTTTGATTTAGTACATAATCCATATCTCATCAAAATAAGAAGATACAAGTTTCTTATTCTATACTGGTCTCACATGGCCAGGTGATTAAGGCACTGGATTCATAATCTGAAGGTTGTGGGTTCGAATTCCTGTCACACCAAACATGTTTACCATTACAGCTGTGGAGATGTTATAATGTGATGGTGAATCCCACTATCCACTGGTAAAAGAGTTGGTGTTGATGACAAACTGCTTTCCCTCGAGTAGTTTTGTGTGAAAATCAAAAAACAAACTTGTATATACTAACTTGTCAGTATTAGAAATTTGAGTTCCTAATTTGTATTAAATCATGGAATTAGTATTTGGACGTCATAAATAATTTAATTTTCAAGTGATGCTTTCATATGACTCGCTAACATCTATATTTGGATGTGTTCCTTTAATATTTACTTTTAAATTAAAGAATCAACTTTATTATATAAAAGTTTCTGAATTATAATATACAGTTTAATTCCAAACCTGTTGATGTAGGATAGTAGTTGAATAAAATTTTGAATGCAGGTCAACAAACATGATGACGTGGCTTTAGACCCTGACTGTTGCAAAAGAGTTGATCAAAAACATTGGATGATGCATGGGTATTTATGGGTTTTATATTATTTAATGATCAAGTATTAAATTGACCCACTTGATACTCATGATTATTCCTTTTGAAGTGATCATAAATATTTCAAAATAATAATAATGTATTTATTGTTATTCTCAAGGTCTGTGGCTTCAGAACTTTAAACAGGAAATGCTTAATGTCTTTTTGGTACTGTGTACATATAGCATCACTTTGATTTAATGGAAATATTCATTGTTTGTCTAAAGTACTTTGATTAACAAAGTTGCCTATTATCCACCTGAACTTTAGGTCTAACTGGATGTGCTAGGAAGCCAACTACTGTGATTTGGATGTACTGAATATAATATTGACCTTTTTGTAATAGGCTTAGTGTGAAATAGTCCTGATACACATTTGTGCTCTTAAGCATTTATACTGTAACTTTTAATACAATGTGTGTATCTTCATAAAAATAGTTAGTGTTTTGGAAAACATTGCAAGTCTTTTGCATGTAAAGAAATTGGATATTTTAATGACATTTGTACTGAAGGTTTTTTTTTTGTGAATATATTGAGTTTTTCATTACTGGTCTTGGTGCAAAGTGATTTTCATGTTATGATTAAAAACCTAATCTAACCTTAACTGATTTAAAGAGATTCTTGTTTTTTACCTTTTTAGTTAGTTTTGTAATAAACTAATACAAATGGAAAAACAAAGTATTTACCTGGGTTCATTTGAATGCCTTTACAATTGTACAAATGACAGTAATACACTAAGTGTTTATAATATTATGCACCAAACATCTAGAATAACAACTGGAAGAAATAGGACAATGTTCTGTAACTTAGTTTTCTAGTTTTTTAACTAAGCAGAAAAGGTTTGTGACAAACTCATCCACTCTAGTCAACTTGTCTCCTATGTGATTGTAGCTTGTGTTAAAAACTGGCAATTCTCTGGTCAGAAAATGTAATGTCATTTGATAGATGAACATTTTTGCTTTCAATTTGTTGAAAAAAAAAATCATCAAACTTATTAAATCCTGAAAGAGAGGTTGGAACAACTGGGTGTAGTGTGAGGGGTCTGATTTTATTTTATGGTTCTATGACCAAACAATATTGAAAGATATAAAAATTATGTTTAGTCTGAGCAGTGCTGATGTAATTGTGTAATTTACATTAAATTTCTTACTTATTAGAGGATGGGTAAATAAAACACAGAAGAAGGTATGCATACAGAGAAAATTCAATTTCTCAAACGTATTGGGAAACAGTATGTAAACAAAGCTTCAAGTACCTCATTTTTTTACAGAACAAATTCAGTTAGTGATGGTCATTAACTCCATATAACTCCAAGAAAGAAATTTCTGGTGTCAGAGTGAACAGTTGAACCCTTTTGGTACATGAAACATGTGCTGGTTACTATAAAAAGGGCAATTTATCCACCAAAATTAAAATTAGAATTTGTTTGTTTGTTTTTAAATCTTTTGTTAAGAAATAATACAGTATGGAGTTCCCTTTAAGTACAAAACTCGCTTTCATGTTTATTACCAACCATGCCTGGAAGCCAAATTGCTTGAACAAGCACTGAATTTTCGTTAGGCCAAACGTTTTCTTTTATTAAAACAAAGAGCTCTCAACCATAAGGGCAGATGTGTAGTCATTACTTGGAAAAATCAATATATTAACACACTGTAGTCTTGTTTCAAAATTATTTATTTATTACTTTTTTAAAATGTTGTAATTTCTGGATATGAACTAGATGGTAGTGGTCAATGTGGTCTCTTTCAGGGAAGAAAAATTAAATTGTTATGCAGGCTGAATATTTTTAAGTATGACATAAAACTGTACATTTTTAATTAATGGAGCTGGATGATAAGCAGTTTGTTGATTAACTAGGTGATTATTTTTAACTAACAGGTTAATCTTGCATGTGATGGTTAAAAAAAACTTGCAAAAAAAGTTTCATTAACTGTATGGAAAGAGCAAACATACGCTGCCAATAGTTTGATGACGTGAACAGTCAGAATAATAAAAGGTATCTTAAGTACTATTTGATTATTTTCATGCTGTTAAACAGTTTAATCACAAATGTGATTTGTTTTTCATGACACCTGTCAATGTTTGTTGGTATTTTATTGTATCAAGTTAATTCCTTACTTCAGATTATTAATTATTGGTTTATTTCAATACAAGTGTTGTTAAACTTGTTTAAGTATTAGTTAGGAAGATTTAACCTGTGTATTATCTTAGTCATTTAATGTATTGAAAGCCTAGGCTGTTATTCACCATTTTGTGTTCAACTAAATTGTAAGAGTTACTGTTGTTTAAGCTGATATATGTTAGTGTAGTTTTAAGGCAGGTGGTTTTGAACTGTAATATAAATTCAGAATATGGATTTTGCAAGAATTGTGCACAGTATACAACTATTTATGATCTTTAAATCTACAATAAAGCACATGATACTTGTACATTCTTTGGATCTTGTGCAATGCTGTTGGATAAATTTGGTTTCTTGGCAGTAAAGATACAGCATTTGAAAAAAATTGTATTTATAACAAAGGTTAAAAATAAGTATTTATAAAAAAAATTACATTTTCTGCTTTAATGGTTAATATATGTTAGAAAAAATAACTAGTAGCTCATTTTTGTTAGCATTTCTTAAAAAATGTATGATTGTATTTTAATCCTATTTTGAATTGAACAGCCACTGATTATAGAGTATTTTATAGAATGGGTGGATCACAAGAGGAGAGTGGAAATCATGATGTGGTAAGTTACTTTTCAAGAAGTTTTTGCATGATAGATGTATTAATATATAATTTATTTACTTTGCTGATTCGTGCAGTAACCTGTTTTACATTGCCATGTTGTACAGTGTTGTCATTCAAATATAGATTGGTAGACTTAGTTAATCTGTGTTTTTTGTTGTAGTAGTAAAGTCATAAAAAGTTTTGTCCTTGTGATTAATGTTGAACTTCCATCTTAAACCACAAACTTTTCACTTGTCTAGAACATGAGATTTGAAAGTTGGTGTCATGAATATTAGCCTTATACCACCAAAATTATTACACTTAGAAAAAAAAAATACTTTTTGAAATTAATATTTTTTCTGTGTTCACTTTTTCATAATGTTATTTAATAAAGTTAGATTTATTCAAAGAAAAAGTTATTGGTGGGTTACTTTTGATAAATTATCCATTTTAACAAACCATCGCATCTATTTAAATGAACCTGATGAACAAACCTGAGTATAAATATAAAATTTGCTTGGTTCAGATGTAGTAGTACAATTTAATACTATGTTTTTAGTGTAAGGTGTAACTAGTTACAAAAAAAATTAAAGACTGATTCATTTGGCATTGCTATTTAGTATGTGACATTTAAACCCTGAGCTAATAATAAGTGATGCAGGTTTTAAACCATATTTATTATTACAAAACAGTATTATGTAATATATTTTGACAATTTTTTTTGGGGAGAGGATCATCAACTGGCAGATTGCATGCAAGTACATAAATTGTATTTGGCAAAAAAGTGAGTGAAATAACACTAATTAGTACACACACACACACACACACACACACACACACACACTATACATAAAGTAAAATGTTGTACTTGAGGTAATGCTGACTTTTAAAGTGTCCCTGGTATTTCAAAAACCACATTTTTCAAATTTAGCCTGAATTGTAAGTTTAACCTCTTTCTACATAAATAACTTGTTTCCTGTGTAGTAAGTGATTTTAAAGCAAGTCTAGTTTGTTTTCATCATGTTTTCACTTTGCCATTAAAACCAGTGCCAGTGTTAAACTTAGCACACTTTTTGGTATTATACTCTTCCGTAGCTTGAATTCTTTTAAATTCTAAAATCTTTACCAACTGTATTAATATGAGCCTAACTCCTACCATGTTATTAAAATTGATTGCCCATAGCTTGTTAATATTGTAGAAAATTTTCAAAATTTGCAATTCAAATTATGAGGATGTTTACAAAAAGGTATATCAGTTTTTGTATTTTTATCATTCCTAACTAAGATTATGGTGTTAAAACAGTGTATTTCTTTATTCCTACTGTATTAATTACACACACAGCACATGTGATTGAATGTGTTTTTTCACAGAGTGTAATATCATTCTTTTGTGTTCATCTTGTCAGTTTCTTTATTCAGTATGTACATGTCTAGTTTTGAGTGTCAGTGCGACCTTAATATATTTTGTTGTTTTCTGACCAATATTAACATCATGAATGTGAGTACGCCAAAATGTTGTCTGAATAGACATAAACTTGCTATAAAATTCAGAAATTGTACTTCACAGTGTATAGCAGAATGTGATATATAATCATTGCACAGTAAAACCTGTCTCGGGTGGAATTGCATGGGACTGAGTAAAAATTCCAGCTTAAGCAGGAATTTTCCAATTTTAGATGTAGTGAACTTTCATTTCCTTAATTATATATAACTTTAGAGCAGAACATTGTACTTGCTTGACTCAAGGGAAGTAAGGTGTTTGTGAATAAAGTTATACTGTTTGTTATATTTATTAGAATAAGAACAAAAATAGACATTAATAATATACACAAGTATACAAATTCTAAATCAAATTTATTTGGACAAAGTGTCCGATTTCAACTGTTTCCTTTCTCATGAGGTTAAGAGAGTGACAATTCTACGTCCCTTTCATAAGTTCATTTTCCCCCTTCAAATTTGCATACAGTTTGATAGTGTTAATATAAATTAACACTTGCGATGAAGTGGGAATTTGTGTTTCCTCACTATCTTTTCCATTTTGTTCATCTTCTGAATCTCTCCCACTGTTACCATCTTGTAATTCTGTTACAGATTTTAAATCAGTTTCTGTTAAAACATTCTTGTCAACATTCACAAAACTTTCTGCATTCACAGAATCATCTGCATCAGTCTTCTCAGAGTTTGGATTTCACTAGAATCAGCATAACAAACAAATTTTAAAAGAAATTGAGGGTGTTAGGTAAATTTTCCCTAAATTTTAAAATTAAGAAAGATATCTCTACAAATCGTGAATCTAATTTTACTGCAAAAATAATGACAGAAAAAATATCGCAATATATTTAACCAATCCTTACTGTAACAAAATGTCTGAGAATTTATTAATATTTAATCAAACATTTTTTCTGCCTTACTTGGGTTCTAACCCTACTTGTTGATAGATGAGTTAGGCGAAAGATAGTTTTCCGTTTGCGTTGCGTAGGTTCCAATATATAGACAACCTTTTATAAGAGAAATCTTAAGATAATGCTGTAAAATTTTGATATTTCTGGCTTGTACAGCTTTCTGCCCTGTGCAGTTTTCAGCTTAGACAGGTTTTACTGTATCCTTTGAGCAAATTGATTTGTTCCATTAGTAATTACAAGAACTTAATGTAAAAGTCAGTAAAACAGATTTCTTTTTAAATAAAGTGCAAATAATTTAAATCTTCCACTTGTGCTTAAATCAACACATGTATGTATTTATTAATGTATTTTGTACATTTCTTAAATAGGTTGAATATTGTACAAGGTGGCCCGTAAGTCCCTACCCATCCATATCTTATGTATTCAGGGTGTCACCAGTATTCTTGCACTCGTGTACCCACGTACTTGTCACAATACGTTCTTCATGTGTAAATGGGCTTACATCGGCCATATTTCTCTGAAAAGAAAGAAACAAATTTATAATACATGCGTAATTTAATATAACATATGGATGGGTAGGGACTTACGGGCCACCCTGTACATTATGTATAGTGTATAAATGTATTGATTGGTCTTTTTCATATGCATTAAACATTAAAATTGACATGCAGTACTTGTTCTAAGATGTTTTTTTAAATATAGCACATATACTGTTGTCTGGTTTGATTTTTATTGATGTTTACTTGAAAAATATGAAATTTAACAAAATATAATTGTTTCATAATGATGGATAACTGCAGTTGAATGGTGGTGTATTACTTTTATACAAGGGAAACTGACAGTTTTAAATGAGGAGATGGCCATGGTTAAACAAATTTCACTTTCTTTACTTCAATCTCTAAATTCAGTTGTAACTAACACTTTAAACAGGAAAGTTGTATAATTTAAAATTTTTGTTACTTATGAGTAGTTTTATTCCTGTATAACATCTTTGTTAAATGTTTATTTCCAGGAAAATTTAAAGAAATGAAAAAACCTTTTCCTCACAACAGCATTTTTCTCTGTAGTTGTATTCAACATTTACAGTTTCTGTGATCACATTTATTCCTGTTTTTTTTTCAGAGTTGCTTGTTTAGTTTTTTTTCAAGAATAAAAATTTGAAACAATTAAACTCTTGTCTCATTTTAATGAAAATAGTCCAATCTGAAATAGAATATTTCATTGCTAAAATAGAGGTAAGGCAAACTTTCGTGGACTGAAAACTGTATTATTTATTAAATCTTGTAACTGAATCTTTGTTGTTGTTGGATTTGTCCAGATTTGCACTGATATTGGGATCCAGCATCAACAGAGCTACGGTGCTGTAATTAAAATATGTGACACTAATTAAAATTAGCAGCACAAGGTAGAAAAACAAAGTTTAGTGATACAGCTGACTTGTGAGGTGTGATATGGTCAACATGTGGGTCTCTTTGCTGCATTATTATTATTTTGTAAGAGGGGTAGGATGAATATTGCTAAATACTTAATTTGAAAACTAAACTAGTTTCCTGTTCTTGCAAAAAAAAAGTGAAAGCTTGAGTATGAAGTAGTGTGTAAGTTTAACTGGAAGATTCTGTAAACCAATGAAATATATAAGATTCCCTCACAAAAATCACATCAATACAGGTTACTTGTCTGGCTCTTCCATATCAGAATGCCACTAATGAAGCATTAGCTACAAGTGAAGAGACTGGGCCAGAACCGGTGAATGGCATTGTTCAACCATATTATGTACCTCCATCAGAAAAACCTCACCGGAACACAAATCAACTGCAGTATCTCCTCAAAGTTGTAATGAAAGCTCTGTGGAAACACCAGTTTGCTTGGCCATTTCATGAACCTGTGGATACGATTAAACTGAATCTGCCTGTGAGTAAGATACTTGTTGTTTTTAAAGTTTGTTCCCATTTTCTCTTTTTATCAGTAAACAAATTACAGTGTGGTGATGCATATCAAACATTGGTTCATGCTTCAGTTGTTATGTTTTCACAAGTGAATAATAAATGTTGAATTTATTGTAACAGTAATAATCGACCAGATGTGAATAATACTTAGGGTTGAGGAAATCTTTTTTCTGATTACATTCAGCATTTAAGAACATTCATATTATAGAAAGAGTACATGGTGTACGTGAACAATTCTTGCATGTTATTGTCTAAACTGGGAATCTTTAACAGGTAAGACAGTTGAAACCATGTGAATATTTAAGGATAACTACATATGTTTTTAATGTTTTGTACATTTAGGACTATCACAAAATCATTCAACAGCCCATGGATCTAGGAACTATTAAAAAGAGGCTAGAAAATTGCTGGTATTATTCTGCAACTGAATGTGTGGATGACTTCAAGACCATGTTTACTAATTGTTATGTGTACAATAAACCAGGAGAGGTGAGGACAATCTCGTGAAGTATTTCTTTAAATTTTATTTTTCTAGGAACAGGTTTTCCTTTTTCTGTATGAGTATGCTGTATTTTAAGTGTATTTATTTTAACATGTTACCGTTGCTTGTTGTAAGTACAATTAAGTTTTAGAAAGAGCTTGTATACCTTTTGAAAATGTCAATAAAAGAAGTCATTGATTGGATCTTTCCTTGTGCTAAGACACAGTCTCTGTCAGCTGATGCTTAAGAGATATACTGGAGAAGCAAGTTTTATGCAATTATTTGCCCACTGTTGTAGCAAAGACCTTTGACAGTACTGATGCTGTTTATACATAAATAAGGTGAAGCTTCAGTTGGTTATTAGTGTTCTGGTTTTATCCCTGATACTATTTGTTGTGATATTGGCCATCCACCACGTGCAACGAGTGACATTTTTTTACTGTTTGCCTTGTACTCTTATGTGCATGCACATAATGTAAGAATGTCTTTTTTTAAATGTGCTGTTCTTTTGGATATTCTGTTCTTAAATATTTGTTTATAAATTTTTTATTGGATAAATTTTATTAAAATTTGCTCATGTATCATTTTTTAATGTTCCACCATACATCTGGTTGATTCTGTGAGAAATGTTTATATATACATATATAGAATTTTTATTTACATTTACTTATTTAGAACATTTGGTTGAGCTTCTTAGGAAAAAAAACAACAAACTATTAATGACTGACTGCTTATTATTATAGTACCATGTTATTCTATAAGTATCTAATATCCAGGGTGTGACTGTTTGCTGTAGTTACAAATAATTTTGATGGGAGGGGTAAAATGGGTTAGACTGTCTGGTTTTGAAGGCTGGAAGAGGTGATATGATTAACAAGATGAGCTACTTAACCCGTACTCAGTTTCATTTTGTAGCCACTACGTAACTGTGAAACTACACATAACATAACATAACTGAATATGAAATTTGGTAAGTTTTTAATAAAAGTTACAAATGCTTTACACAAAAAAATCAATTTTTTTATTAGTGTTTTTATTAAAGATTAGTCTGAACTTACAAAGGCTTCACTGAGTGCATCTGAGTAAAAGATGGTGTTCATACAAGGAAAAAAAAATGCATTCTGTGGCTTAATTTTATGTAATTTACATAACCTCAAACTTGTTACTCACTATTAAGCTTTTAAGTTGAAATTATTTGTTATTTCTTTAACTTTAACATGAACTGTTGCTAAATCATCAATGTAGAAGTGGAATGAAGATTGAAATAAAATGAATATTGTCTTTTTTCTTTGAATGCATCATTTGTTGCTACATCTTCAGTTAATTATATTCAGAATTTCCACTGTTTACCTTTTTGCATCATTTTATTGTCTAGATGGGAGCATTTAAGCAGTTTATTCTCCTGTTAAAACCAGTATATCACAGCAGAATCACATTGAGATTTTTGTACATTAATGTAGTGTGTAATGTGAAAATGCTTACTCAAACATGTAGTTAAATGAGCCTAACTTGTTTGTTTTTTCCCCCTTAAGTTCTTTATCGAAGCAAAAAATTAATGTACATTTAAAATATGTTTTAGAATATAAACAATGGATCAGTCCCTGATATTAGTGGCCACACACAACTATCATTTAACTGGCTTTGTAACTAAGCTATGATTAGAGTAAGATAATTCTCTTACTGCTATGAGCAACAACTCTACATTCACATTTCTTGCTGAGTTCTTCTCGACAAGCTTGAAATATAAAAAATCTGTTGGTTTTTAAATGTGCATTACATGAAATAATGTGCTTTTGAAGATTGCCTTAAAAGTTAAGCATAGATGTGCAGGGTTCCTGTTGGGGGTTTGAAAATGTGTAATAATATCTTGGCAGATGATGTTAGATGTTAAAATGTTGCATGTGACCTTGTAAGTGTAGCTCTTGTTTGTTGACACTAGAAAACATGGTAAGAGAGAGATAGAATTGGGAGCACAAGACAAGTGAAAATTTAGAATTAACAGATTTCCCATTTGAAAATAAAATTTGGATAACATAAATATCTGAATTTTGAACTACTTTCTGATCCCACGTTTTTTTACAATAAAGCTAAAATTTTGTATGTAACTGTAAAATATGACGTTGTGTAGTGGAGTGAGGAGAGAGCTAAAAGGGTTAACTCTGAATTTTAACCCTTTCCAGGCCACTGGCTGAATGTCTGCACTTTTTGCACTTGCATTAATAAAAAAACAAACTTGTGAAAATTAGCGTGTTTAAAATGCACTCTTCATACAAAAGGTGCGGTAACTATTCAGATATTGGTAGAAAAATAAGTTGCTTTACAATAACTAAATACTGTGTAATTGTGCAATACACAACCAGTAACAACTAGTGGACTGATATTAGGGTTTCGTGAGCTTGTTAGGTCAACAAATTTTACAAACATAAAATCCATAAAATAATGTGCTTTTGAAGATTGCCTTGAACATTAAGCATAGATGTGCAGGGTTTCTGTTAGGGGTTTGAATTTTACAAACATAAAATCCATGGTGTAAACTAGTTTACAAAGACATTTATTTTAGTAAATTTTCTTTTATAGAAGTGACATGAATTTTAATTTTTTTAATGAAATGGATGTTTACTTAAAACCTGTACTAATCACTACACTTTTGCTGGGGTTAAGTCTAGTGCAAAATCTTTTAGTTTTCCAAATTACTAATATACTTCTTTCATAATTTGAAAAGCAACTTTGCCAACATTATTTTTCAACAGAATGACAAAGAGAGAAATTAGTGAATTTTTTTTTTCTTATTTCGTATGTTTCACACAAAAAAGTTGATTATTTGGATTATTTTAATAAAGACGTGATGAAGAGGACAGTTAAAACTAAAAGGTTAAGTATTTATAAGCTGTGTAAAATAAAAAAAAGAGAGGCAGGTCTGTGACAAATTGGGATTATTTTCTTTATAATAAAATTTTTTGGGCAGTAAATTTGGCATTTGTAAATTGTAAAATAAAATGTAGTTAACGTTTACAGCTTTTTGTATTACCACCTTAAAGTTCATCAATTTCAAACAAAATGAAATTGAGTTTACACTTTTTTCTTTTAAACTGTTCAAACAACTGTTAAAAATAAGTAGTGATATAATTATGAACATTCAAGTTGCAGCTTGTTTTATTTTATAGTTAAGGGGATGGAGGAATCTGGTACAGTGTTAAGTTTCCATGTTATGTGTAATTATTTAAAAGAGAGATATGGAAAGAGTTGAAGAAAATGTAGGTTAGTAAACAGTAGATCTCGTGCATAATTCTGTTGTGTATAAGAGGCTGTGATGGTTCCCCGAGATATCCTGGTCATTGTAACTAAATTTTTTTTTCATGAAGTTGAATTATTTTAACACTAGAATTTGAATAACAAAAAGTAATTTACTGCTTTTATATAAAATCTTACAAATCTATAAAATGTTATCAGTCAGTTAAGAGAGGAATTTTGTTTTAATGTTTAGAAAGTCGACTAGAGAGTGTTACAAGATGATATGAAAATTGTTTTATGACACATTTATGAGATCAACATTAAAACCTTCAATTTATATATCTTTCCCTCCCCCTTCCAATGGAACAGTTGTATGTCTACATTCTTCTACTAAAAACTGGGTTTTTATACCCGTGATGGGTAGAGAGCTTTTGTGTAGCTTTGTGTTTAATAACAAACATTTTTTAAATTTATTTTTTTAAAGATAATCTAAGTATTTGTCATGGACTCTGGTGACTGGTTCTTTTCCCCCTTATTGGTGACATTTCAAGATGTTCCAAGTCCATTTTTGAGTGCCCTTTGTTGTATTATGTTTTTTATTGAAAAGTTAAGCTGGTATGTAGGTTTTGTCAGGAGTGTTATGGATCACGTGTTATTAAAACTGCCCATTTGTAAATGAGCAAGAAATGGGGTGGGATGTGTGAGTGTTGTATTAATGGAAATAAATGATAAAACTGAGACAAAAATTAATTTTTTAGAAAAAAATTGGTGTTGGGGGTTAAAGTTGTAGGCAGGAAAAAAACATATTGGTCAGTGATAAAACTGCATTGTCAAGTTCCGAGACTATCTTAGGAAAGAACTAATGGTTTAACATTGAAAAAAAGGTGTTGACTTGATGTTTACTTAACTTTTAGTGATGAAATAACACATGATTACCAGCAATAAAAGATTAAGATATTAAAAGCTCCTATATTTTTGTAGAATTCTTTATTAAAATGAAGTCACTGTTAGTCTTAAATATTAGTTTGTGAGAGGTTAATTAAGTTTTAAGCAGATTTTAACATAGTGGAAAGAAAGTTGAAAACAGTATGGGTGAAGTCTAAAATGTGTAATATACAACTTAATATATCTCTGTGAATGTGATGCATAAGTTGTCTTTATAATAATAAACATCTATGTGAGGATAATGAATCTAAGGTTAATCCTATCTGTCTCAAAACAAAGGTAGCTTATTCAGGACTGGATACAGGTTTATATGCTGTCATTTACTGATGTTACGTTTTTTTAAACTATGAATATAATTATAGACATACCATGGGCTTGATCAGTTAATGTTGTAAGAGGTATGGGCATCTTCACTGAATGTTTATTGAAAGTAAGTATTACTAACATTATGTTTTCTGTGAATTTTAATGCATTTCAAATAGCTTGTGGTGGCTGTTGGATAGCATTGTAATTAAGCCACACATAATCTGTAAGGCATTTTCTTGTAAATGAAACTCTGCATTGATTAGTTTATGTGAAAAGCAAACATTAACTTTCGAGTTAAGTCTCGACTCTAAAGGAGACACTCACCTGGTGGAAAGTAAAATACTGAAAAGGGCAAAGAAGGCTCGAGATTACAAATAAAGAGTACAGGCCAGTTTGTTTACAAGATAGCACATATCAGGCTGTGTGTTACAGTGGAAGAAACATAATATTTGCTGTTGTGGTATAATTTAAAATATCATATTTTTGTACAGAGTGTATATAATTTAATTTTCTCTTTACAAGGATGTTGTTCTTATGGCACAGACGTTAGAGAAGTTGTTCTTGACAAAGATAGCCGAGATGCCAAACCAAGTAAGCAGTGATGAATTGTTATGGCTTTCTATCCATCTATAAAATTTAGTAAAAATATTGGAACTTCAAATTTCTAAATGTGATATCGAAACTAATATTTGCATTCTTGGAAATCTATTGAGGGTTCTAACGTACAAATTGAGGTTTTAATCATTGGAATGCTTCCATGTTAATATTGTTTTTAATTCATTCATTGGCTCATTGTTGATTGATGAAGGGGAAAAATATTTAAAAACAAATTAACAACAAACACTTAAAGGTGTTTATAAATCTGAGTTTTTTTTTTCTTAATAGGAAATTGAAATCCCTATGCCACCAGTCAGAGGCCCAGGGAATAAGGGAAGAGGGAAAAAAGGAAAAGGTGGTCCTAGAGGGAGAGGTAATTTATCATATGTGTGGAGATAATACATCTTTGTAGATTAAATTTGAATATATTTTATGTATCTATGACGTATATACATTGTTATTATGAAAAAGTAACTGTACACATTTTGTAATTAAAATTAGTAAATTTGTTCAATTTATGTTCGTGGCAGTTTTCAGTCAATAAGATTTGAGAATATGCTGGTTTAATTTATCATTTATGTTGAAATTTTAAATAATTAGAACATTCACGAAAGACAAAAACAGTAAATATAATAGTGTTCTTTTCTAGCAGCTACAGTGGCAGCGAATCAAGCAACTCCTGTTTCAGTAGCAGCCACTGTGCCAAACTCTCTGCCTTCCGTCCCTGTGTCACAGTCTCAGCCTGCTCCATATCCACCACTTTTGACCACCATGGCACCAGTCAGTGTACCAGGAAGCACCAATACAACCACTACGCTGTCTTCAACTGCAGCTGTTACTTTAGCACCTCTTCATGTTGCACAGAAACCCTATGCATACACTGGAGTTGGAGGTTCTTACCTTTCTGTTGCATCTATGACACCTTTAAATGATTCTTTACCTGTAACGTTACATGGCCCTACCAACCATCATCTGGAAGGAGTTACACAGACAACTGCCATCACCACAGTCACCTCAGTACCTGCCAAAGTAAGGAATGCTTTATTATTTAATATACTTTATCTTAAAGGTTAGTGATTTTGCTGTTTTATGGCTAACCACTTACACATTTTTTGATAAGAATTTCTGTATAATGGTATTCAGTGTGTCACATAAGTTCTAAATTGCTGGTCACAGTGTCTTCCAAATTGTGCCAAATGAAACTATTTTGGTCCTGAGGTTTGTAAAAGGTAGACTTTTCACACAACCCCATATGAAATCTAAGTATTTTGCAAAGACACAGGGATTCTTTGAAAATAGACTCCAAATTTGGCATTGATTTCCGTTAGAGTACGTAGGCCTTTAATTAATGCTCGCAACTTAAAGAAATTGAATTTGTATTTCTGTAAATGTGGGACATCAAGTCCAATGGGTTTGCTAGATTTTAATATAAAATACATTGCTATGAAGATTCGAGGATATGAAATTCTCAGTGTTACTACATCTAGTTGGGGATATAGTACTGAATTTATATTATTACAGTGTGAAAGTGAAAGAATAATAAATACACACTTCACACTACTGTATATTGTCCACTTTCCTGCTGTGATAATTTCAGTAACTTGTGAACTGAATATCCTATTATAATAAGTGAAATATGTTTATAGTTGTTTTCCAGTGTTTTAGAAATTGTTTATTGTATCACTTGTTACAGTATGAAAAGGTCTTTCAATTGAAATGCATCTTTAACATCTTGTACTTACCTATTTTCTTTTTAGTATTACAGTTAATATTATTGATTTGTATTTTCATTATATATTAGTTCTTTCAATTGATAACTATGCCTATAAAGGAGCTTTTATTTCTATGTTAAATTGCAGAAATGTTAACACTTGAGTCATTAGGTGATATAGCTGTTACACAAGCACTTTTATTGTTGAATTTTTAGAAAGAGTAAAAAGTTTCATTTACATAATAGCCACCTGTTGGGACAGTGATGCATAAATTTTTCAGTAGAAGTTTTATGTGCCCTAAATGTTTTCCAGTATTAACTTTTGGTATTTAAATTGTAACTTTTAACATAAAAATGAAAACAACATTGATATATTTAAACAAAAAAACAAACAAACTTTACCCTACAAACTCTGAAACCCAATAAAGAGTAGATAATAAGAAAACCCAGATAATAATAGCTTTATTATGTTGGTTTCATTTGTGATGTGTGGTGTCTTCAGTCACTCCTAGTTGATGACTTTTATGGTACTGCCCATAACTTATGGTACTGCCCATAACTTAAAACAGTTTACACATGACATCACTAAACTTCCTTTCTTTATTCAACTGAAGTATATTATAATCAACTAACAGTAAATGTACATTCAGATTTACCTGTTACAACAATACACGCATGTTTCCAGATGATTATTGTTTTAAGTGTCCTTAAGTATTTTTTGTAAGTGTTGGAGCCTGAAGTGTCATATCTGTAAAAAACAGTTGCTGAAACATGTGTAACAAACCAAGAGAACAGTTGTGGTTCGAAGGAAACTGTACTAATTAATTGTTACAGTTGCTGAAACACATGTGTAACAAACCAAGAGAACAGTTGTGGTTCGAAGGAAACTGTACTAATTAATTGTTACAGTTGCTGAAACGTATGTGTAACAAACCAAGAGAACAGTTGTGGTTCGAAGGAAACTGTACTAATTAATTGTTACAGTTGCTGAAACGTATGTGTAACAAACCAAGAGAACAGTTGTGGTTTGAAGGAAACTGTACTAATTAATTGTTACAGTTGCTGAAACGTATGTGTAACAAACCAAGAGAACAGTTGTGGTTCGAAGGAAACTGTACTAATTAATTGTTACAGTTGCTGAAACACATGTGTAACAAACCAAGAGAACAGTTGTGGTTCGAAGGAAACTGTACTAATTAATTGTTACAGTTGCTGAAACGTATGTGTAACAAACCAAGAGAACAGTTGTGGTTCGAAGGAAACTGTACTAATTAATTGTTACAGTTGCTGAAACACATGTGTAACAAACCAAGAGAACAGTTGTGGTTCGAAGGAAACTGTACTAATTAATTGTTACAGTTGCTGAAACACATGTGTAACAAACCAAGAGAACAGTTGTGGTTCGAAGGAAACTGTACTAATTAATTGTTACAGTTGCTGAAACGTATGTGTAACAAACCAAGAGAACAGTTGTGGTTTGAAGGAAACTGTACTAATTAATTGTTATCATACACCACTAACTGCTTGGATCTGTGCTCCAGATAGGACCACTAACTGCTTGGATCTGTGCTCCAGATAGGCCAAGCACTGTAATTTATGTTAGAATTAAACAAAACTGTTTTTCCTCCCAAAACTTTCAACTTTTATTTGTGTAATCTCAAACATCTTGAATAGATGTGAAACGTTTGTTTTGAGTAATAATATATATATTTTTTTACTTTCTGTACTCTGTGTGGGGTCTGTTACTTAACCATCCTTATCATAAAAAAATTGGGAAATATAAATTATGCTTTTTTACATGCTAGAACAACTACATATTATAACACACAAATACAAATGTTTAGTCTAAATTGCTAAAGTCTCGTAATGCTATACATTTAAATGGATATTTATTTTTTATTATATTGACCTTCCAGTCGTGCCGAACTAACATTACTTAACTTGAATTGCTGTGATGCACATGAACTTGTTGCATGTCTAGAGAAAAAACAACTGTCTCCTGTCTTGGCTGTGTTTTAGTGGACTAATATTTTGTAATATATAGTCACATTTCAGTTATATATATGTATTTAGATTACTACTCTTTAGAAATAAATTATTAAACCTATTTTACTTAAAATATAGAACAATAAATCAAGAAGTAAAGCAGATGATTATATTTTCTCACTGTGACCTTTTTATTTGGTTGTTGCTAGATAGGTTGCTAAGCCTTTTAAGATTTTGCTTGTGGAGGATATCAAACAAGCAAAAAAAATGTTTTTTTTTATGTATAGTTGAATAACCAGAAAATCATAAATAACTACACTTATACCTTATAATTCTACTGTAGTTTATTAAGCTCAGTAGCTAACATATATACTTAAATTTTATAGAATATGAAACTCTGAGAAGGCTAAAGACACATCTTATCTCCTTGAAATCTTGATTTGAAAAAACTGTGCTAGCTTTTTAACAGATTAAAATGGCTGATAAAACCACTTTGGGAATATTGTAAGCTATTGATTGGTTATTCATATGTCATATACTGTAGTAAGAGTACACAAGTGACCATTTCAAAAAAATGGGTCCTCATGTTTGATTCAGTACATAAGCCATATTTCAGCAAAATAAAGATATGTGGTTCTTATTTTAATTCCAGCTTATCAATATTAATAAGTTGAGTTACTAATTTGTACAAAACTACAGACTTAGTATTTTGACATTACAAACATCTACTTTTGAACAGTGCTGTATTAAACATATGTGACTCACTAAAATCTATATTTAGGTCTGTTCTATTAAAATATGAATTATAATCTACACTTTGATTCCAAACTTATTTATATAAATTCATAACAGTAGTTCAGTGAAATTTGAATGCAAGTCAACAAATGTGACGACATGGCCTTTGACCCATGACCCATAGCAAAAGGGTTATACCAATGCTGCATTCAACATAACATGGGACACACAAAAATTTATATTTAAGTGTTTTTTTATATTTACTTTGAAATTAAAAATATTAACTTATGCATAATAATAAATAAATGTTTAATAATAAAATTTGAATTACAAGACAATAAATAAAACTGATGTTCAGGTGTATTTACTCCACTTGAAGCTAGTGTATTTGGTGCTGTTTTGTAACTTATGTGTAATATAATGGTTGTTGCTTATTAAACTAATATTTGAATGTTCTTACTGACTAACAGGTTAAAAAAGGAGTTAAGCGGAAAGCAGATACAACAACCCCTTCAAATAGCGTTCCACCCGACATGTTAGTGTATCAAACCTCCAATGAAACTAAAGTTTCTAGGATGTCTACAAGAAGAGAAAGTGGGCGACCAATTAAAAAGCCATCGAAGGATCTTCCAGATATCCAGGTCATTAACTGCCATTATTTGTAGAATTTAAAATGTGCTACTAAATTTCTTAGAATAACTTTAAACTGGTTCTGTCTTGCATTCATTAAATAAGTAAATATATTATTTTTGTGATAAATGATCAAATGAAGTGTTGATTGTGTGGTACGTATTTTGTTTGGTGTATGGACTTAGTTGTGATGCATTTCTTTTTATAGAATGCAAATAAACCAAGAAAAGGGAAACTCTCAGAACAAATGAAGTACTGCAGTACTATCCTGAAGGAGGTTTTTGCCAAGAAGCATGCTGTGAGTTAAAAATTGAAATAAAATTTTTGTATTTAATAATAAAAATGTATATTCTCTTATTTCATTTTTCAATACGTGGTACTGGTGTATTAGGCATTTGACTCACAATCTGCTGGTTATGGGTTCAGGCTCCCATCGCACAGAGCATGCTTGTCTTTTCAGTTATGGGAGTGTTATAATATGATGGTCAGTCCCATTATTTGTGTATCTTTGCACAAAATTCAACCTAAAATTGAAGTGGTCAGAGCACAAAAAAAGCCCATAGTTAAGCTTTTTAACAACAAAAAACATCATCGTAATGTGTAACTGGAGACCTTAATACAAGTTATTTGAGTATTTATTAAGTTGTGACACTACATTATTGTACAGAACAAGCATGAATTACTCAAAATTAACGAAAAAAAATCGAGAAGACAATACTTTGATTACTGTTTAGTTACAATCTTCAATAATACCATTTAGGCTATTTGATTATTTTTCTGGCTTTGATTGGTGTAATTATAACTTTGATTACTGGATATCAGAATACTTGAAACATTAGTTGGTTATTATTTTTGGCCAGATTTAATTGTTATTATGATTACCCAAGTGTTATATGGATGCTAATTGATGCACATGTACAGTTGATTATGTTGCTTAATTGAGCTTATTGTCCAGCTCTTCTGCAGGATATGGTACTGTGTAATGTGTTCTATTATTCAGTGGGCTTTTTTTTTAATTTGGTGAATTTAGTTTAAAGTTCAGTCTTTATTCCTTGAAGACTTAAATTCAAAATTTTCAACAACACTTTTGATATTAATGGCATAATGCATAAATTATTTATTCATTTTCCTCAAAGTTAATTATTTAGTAAATGAAAACTTTTCTCACGGAGTAACTAAATAATTTGATAAATCTCACGATAACATTTATCTGAGTCACTGCCTGATTACTTAACTTAGTTACTATTTATTTATAATATACTCTTGTTTCTGCATACAACATTAAAGTTCTAGATAACACAATCATTATGGTTAGCTTCCGTCTAACACAGTAGTAAATTAAATCATATTATGAAGTTGTTATATTGTGTTAGAGAAATTCATTGACATGTGTAAGTGAATCTGAACAAATCCATAAATTGTTACTGTAAACTATTTTTTTTCATAAGTATACACAAACTATATTGTTTGATTTAATAATCACCCAACAAGATTTGCAAAAATGTTTTTTTTTATATTGTTTTAACCAAACCTTTTTTTTTTCTTTATTTTTAGGGATCCATCAAACATTTCTATGCATAATTCAAGCCAAATCTTAAGTGCTGTTTTAATATAAGTGAAGTTATTACTTTACAGGGTTATGCTTGGCCATTTTATAAACCTGTGGATGCAGAACTCCTAGGTTTACATGACTATCATAAAGTAATCAAACAGCCTATGGATTTAGGAACTGTAAAGGTGTGTATATGCATCATTAGCAATGTCCAAAAAGTCAACATAAAAATATTGTAATTAAAATGTGTAACATTGCAACTTTTTTGACATGAATTTAAATATTTTAATAAAATATTACAGTAATAGTTTGTTTATTTTGTACTCTAAAAAAATGAATTTTTCATATGAATATGGTTTCTTGAACTTCAATTGTAAGAAGTAATTTAAAGCTCTCTCTCTCTCATAAAATATATATTTGTGTGTGTGTGTATGAAACTTTTGTCAGACATTTAGTTGAATTGACCAACACTTTATTCAATTTGTATTTATTAGTTTCTGTTTTATAACTTATAATAAAGTATGCATATTTCACAAAATTTGGTAGACTTTTAGTAAACACTACCAGTTTTTGTACATAAAAAATTAGATTTGTTAATGAAGTATTTTTACTGAAGATTTGTTCACAAACTCGAGTACAAAGTAATTTTTGTGTTAAGATTAAAAATACTTTTCTTACAATCAAAAATTTCAGATTTGATGTTTGTGATCTCTAAAACATCCTAAATATATTTTGGGAGTTTTTCTTCAGTAAAACTGTTATTTTCTCTACTTTACACTGTTACAAGGTTGGCCAGTTTGGTTCTTTGAGGATTCACTTCAAATTGTTACGTAACTACACTTGCTTATTCTAAATACGTTTGAATTTATAACAGTATACATCTATTTATACTTAAATTCTTATATTTTATTACCCTTTGAACTGTGTCTGACTAATATTTGCACCATATTTGTTATAAATCATATGGGGAACTTGCTGCTCTTGTTATGGTGTTGAATTACATAATGCAAAGGCTATTCACAGTTGTTTCCCATGAAAAAGGTATTTATTTTACCTTATTGAACCTAAAAAGTATAATTTTTATATTTTAGCTACTTTTATTATAATAAAGAATACACATGAAAACCAAGAAAGTTTTTTAATGCCATAAATATGTAACCTTATTTTTTTATACTAACAGTTCTGTTTCACTAAATATTTTTATTTAAATAAATAAAGCACCAAAAAACCTAGTATAACAACAGAAAAAGCAGATAGTGTCACCAAATTATCACAATTTTTCTGGCTTTTTAATGGTACAACAAGCTGTTAGCAATTTACCTGATCTCATTCATGTATTTCCTGTGGGAATTAGGTTTGAACTGAAAGCACAACTGAAAACTCTATAATAAAAAAAAAAGTGCAATATAGTAAATAATTATATATTAACATCTTGTATAACTGTTGGTTATAAATAACATTAAACATCAAAAGGAATGGTTCACAATTTCTGAAAGGATGTGACAGATTAAAGGGTATTTCATACTTCTAAGAAAGTTTGTAAATAAATTGGAGAAAAGGGGGTACTTAGAGATAAAATGTCATTTCTCATAGTATGGGATATTGAGGATTTTAAAAATATATTGTCATATAAAATTAAGAACTTTAAATGTATATTAAAATTTATATAAATAGTTACAATTTTATGCTAACATTCATGTACCAAGGTGAGAAAGTGGTTTAATTAAGTTTTGAATATGAATCACTAAACCCTCATGACATCCAGAAAAAAATATGCCTACAGAGAAAGCATTAGTTTAGGATTTTGTTTTTTAAAATCATTCATAGTTTAGAAGGAGCTCTATTTTAATATGGGATTGGTCAATTTGACCAACTTTGTAACCATAAGAATTTTTATCCTGTAACTTTTCAATAAAAGAAATGCTTTCAATAAAAAAATTTTGTGCACAAAATATTTGATTTTTAAAAGGAATTATATATACTGAATATTTATCCATGAATATATGGAATCAGATTGACTATTTTGAATTAAGAGTGATTTTTGTGTTAAGATTGAAAACTTCATCTGAAAATATTTTCAAATATTTAATTTTCAAATTAAATATCAAACATTTTTCAGTAAAGCTTTATATTTTCTCTACTCTAGTTATACAGACTGTTAAATTGACTGACCTTGTAACCAGCATAAAAATACACATTTAAATTACCCTCCCCTTTTTTTTCAAGAGTGACTGCAGATTGTTCTTTGAACTGCATTGAGGTAAGACTTCCCCCATACAAGTTGTAAATATTTCTGCATGTGCGTAACTGAAGTTACTGTAATGTACTGTGTAATACGCGAGTTCCTCACAAGCATGTATGTTGAAAAATAATTTTTTTGTTGCCTTATAATTCTAATTTTTACATTTTAGTTAGTCTTCTAAATACAAAGAATATACATTAAAAACAAGTACTTTGACCTTTTGTTCTTTTACTGTCAGTCACCACTAAAATTTAAGTCTACTTTTTTATACTGATGGTATGGTACACTATTTGCTTAAGTGATGTACCTAAGAACACAGTGATATGTACAAATCGAATAAACTTCTGTAAGTATTATAATTTTACTGATTTTTGAACTAAGACAAGATGAATGAATGTTGAATAATTTCCTCAACTTCATTATATGAACATCATGAGATGAATTTTCAAAGTAAAGATGAAACTGACAATACTCTGTAATGAAAACAAAATAGCATTGTTCAACATTTAATAAATTAAAGCCTAGCCTTTTTTTTACTTTCAATAGTGTTAATATCTGATTTAATGACTGTTTTGACGTCAAGTTTTTGTATACGAAGATAGTAAAGTTTTTTGAATGTAACTCTAAAAGGTCATGATGTGTATTTTGACCTATCTGTAGCAAGAGGCTTAGATGTACCTCTGAGAACAGGGTGTGTAGGTTACTTTTTGGTAACTGCTGAAACATTCTAGTCTGTATTGAGGTTACAGTAAAATCTTCCAAGGTTAATCCCAGCATTCTGAAAATAAGAATGCTGATTCATGACTTGGATACACCTGCATATATTAAGTGTTTTAATATCATTTAATTGAAAGGTTACATTTCAAATATGATATTATTGTTCTTTGATTTACATTATGTGTATGAGAATAGTGTGGGCTATATTCTTTTAACTCTTTCAACATGGGCTTGATCAATTTAACTGACCATGTGACATCTTTGTATTCATTTTGTCTTTACAGAATTAATACTTCTGACTTTCAGTATAATGTATATATCTTTACAAAATTTGTCTTTCAGTTAACATTACAAGTCTTTAACATACAAAATATCATATTTGTTTGGTGAAGTGTTCTTAATAAACTGAAAGATTTGTCATTTCCTTAAAAATCTTGAATTTTGTGTAATCCCTAAAACCAAAATATATTTCAATTTTTTTCTTTGTTGAAACTTTACATTTTCTTTATTTTCTTTATATCAAAACAGGACCAGTCTATTTGACCGATCTTGTAACCAACAAAATCTCAAGTACTCTTTTCTTTCTAAAATGACTTCAAATTATAACATGAAACTACATTTGTTTATTTTAAGTAGTTTTAAGCTTGTAAGATTATACATTTATTTATAATTAAATTTTGTTTTTTTATTGCCCTATGAATTGTGTTGAACTACTGTTGTACCATTATAAGATGTAAATTACTTGGGATATGTGCAGCTCACATTATGCTATAGAATTATGTTACATATGTGCTGCTCATGTGCTTGTATGCATCTTGAAACTTTTATTTATTTTACCCAGTCTCATATTAACTAATCTGTAAAGTTTCTTATTTTTATATTTGCTACATTTATTATAATCAATAAAGGATAAACCTTACAAAAATGCTTGTTTTTGATTGTAGAGGACAAATGAGCCTACTATTGTATAGTAATGGTTGTAATACACTAAATAATGCACAATAATAATGTGCAACAGTAGACAATTTCCCCTTGATTTTTTTTTTGTGCTTTCTAACCTTGAAACAAAAACATTACAAATTCATCTAAACCATTCATTAAGTTTTCCACAAGTAGGTTACTTGTACTCTGAGTAAAATTAATTATTAGCTGTTCAGAACATAACATTATACAATAAGTCATTTGATAGATGAAAACTGTGACTTGGTTACTGTGTGATTAAACAAGAGAAAAAGTTATAGGTGGGTGTGACAGGAGGGGTCTGGTTTCCTTTCAGTAGCTCTGTAGCTGAGTATTAAGGCTGTAAAAAGTGTGGTTCAACTGAATTATAGTGATTCTGTAGTTAGCAGTTTATATTTAATTTTATACTTTTTCAAAGGGTGATGGATAGAGAAGAGAAAGAAAACAATGTCATGATTGTCGCACTAGAGGAAATTCAGTATTTTTTAATTTCCTTGTAGAATTAGAAACTTAAATCTTCTATTAACTATGTACTGTTAGTTGCAGTAGTTTAATAAAAAGTTTTGAGTGTAAGACATTAAAACTGTCGTGTAGTAAAGAATCTACGGATGCAAAAGGGTTAATACATAAACTAATTAACTTATATTGGTTAAGTCAATGCTTGTTGGTAATTATTATCTGACTAGAATAAAAGAAAAAATAATTTTTACTTGTACTCAACGTTTTGTTGGAACTTTCCAGTGATGAATTTGTACGTGTATATGTAGAGAGAGAGAGAGAGAGAGGCTGAACTTGTTTAAATATTAAATTTATTATAGAAGATTTGTATCATTAATGTGTTGTTTCATAACTTTTTACCTTCCAGCAAAAACTAGATTTAAGGGAATATAAGACACCAGATGAGTTTGCAGGAGATGTGAGACTCATATTTACAAACTGTTACAAATATAATCCTGCTGATCACGACGTGGTGGCAATGGCAAAGAAACTACAGGTGAGTTATTTTTCACTTGATAACTAAATGTCTGTGGGTGTATGCATTTCTAGGCTTTAATTTCTGTGTTACTTGGGACTGATAATTGATTGGGCAGTCTGTTTAAAATGGTTGTAATGATTTTGAATTTGTTGACCGTTATCATTCACTCCAAGGAACTTCCTTAATATATATTTTTTAATAAATTTTAATTACGTTAAGTACAGAAGGTTTTGCATATAAAGTATTTAGTAGGATAAAGATGTCTACATTTAGTCTGTTTTCAGTATAATATTCTGTCATCTGATCACTCCAGATGCCAGCTTATGGAGTAATGACATATTTCAGAGGGATTGAGTGTGATACATGATTGAATGATTTTTATAGACAAAAATTAATTTCTTCATGATTCTAATAATATTTTACTTTTTTGCAATAGTAGAGAGTTCAATTTATTTCAATTTTTACGATTGATTTAGCATGAATGAATTAAAGGAATTTTGGCTTATTGATATATAAACCACTCATGCAGTCAAAGCAGTGCTGTGTTGCGTGTAGTAAAGCTAATAAAATTTGAGTGTTCTAATACAAAGATTGATTTCAAGTCAAGACATAATTTTGTCTATAGAAATCACTACTTTGGTCTCATTTTAAATATGTAAGAAAGGATGTTGAATTACAGGAAAGTGGACAAGAGGTCTACTAGAACATTCCAATGAGTGTTAGGGTTTATTTTACTGTGAAAGGATGAAATGTTTAAGTTATTTTTTCTTTGTAAAAGAAAGTTTAAAAGCATCTTATTGAAGGTTAGAATATTCATCTGTGATTGATAGGATGAAGGAAACTGTTTTTGTAGGGCAGTTAATTGTAAAGATAAAGCCTTGTTTTTTTCAGTTCCATATCAAAAGGTGATATAAAATGATCTTAGTGAACTAAATATCAATTTAAAGTGTTTCTAGTTTTATAACATAGATAACTGTCATTTATCAGAACATTGCACTCTGCATGAGTAACACATTTTAAGAAGTGAGATATTAACACAAATGTCAGTGAAAACTTTTAAATACACTAACATTAACATAATTGAAAAATATAAACTTGTAATTAGTCACTTGTATATGAGAATATTGCAAAATGAATATCGGCTGCATACTGAAAGTACATGACCCTGTAATCCAATCTCAATGTATCGTGGGTTAAAGGCCATGTAATCATGTTTGTTGATTTGCATTCAGATTTTTCAATATGCTATTTTATGAATTTATGTTAAGTTTAGTGTCAGATTTTAGATTGTGATTTAAATTTTAGTATTCTCTATTGATTAATTTCTTAATTTGAAGATAAATATTAAAAAAACACCTAAATATAGATTTCTGTGTTGTATATTGAATGCAGTACTGGTTGAAATCATATGTTTGTGATGTCAAAACACTGATTAAAAACATTTAAATTACAGTAGCTTCACTCCTTGTACCTTTTCTATTTGTTGAGATATGATTTGTATAATGAATTAAAACAGTAGCTTCACTCACGTCTTTCCAGTTTTGGACATAGTCCCTTATATACAACTAATTAAATATAAGACGTGAATAACCATTTGAAAGCTTAGAATGTCCCCTATTTGCTTTCTCAGCAATTTTAAAGTGCTAAAAAGCTACCTCACGTTTTTGCACCAAGATTTCAAGCAGGTAGGTTGTCTTTAGTTTGCTCAGAATATATATGTTTTAGACAGAATACAACTTAGTTGTTAAACTATGATATAAGTGTAGTTATTTAAATTACACACACACACACACACACACACACACACACACACACACACACACACACACATCAAACTACGGCAGACTGCAAATGAGTTCAGAGATTGTTGTAACTGGAAGATGTAATTATTTGCTACTGTTTTTTTTTATTTAATAAAAATAAGTTTTAAGAACTTATTCGTAAATAGTAGTAATCTATTCACAAACGTAATGTATGATAATTGAAAGGTAACTGTCTTTTATCAAACAGTAGACCACTAAAGGTCAGTTTTATATTTTTGGATATGGTAACATTACACCTCATCAGTGCAACTTGTGAGGTGTAATGTTAGCCAGGCACTACGTGAAGATCAGTATAGTAAAAAATAAATGTGTACATGGATAAAGTTGGGAGGTTTTAGCTATTTAGATTAAACATTTGTGTTTTTGTGTTAGAATTTGTAGTCATTCTGGAACAAAAAAAAAGCAATTTATATTCATTTCTACATTTTTTGGTGGTTACAAGGTCGGTCAAAATTGCTGACCCCATATAGTTAAGGAAGAGAAAATAACAGACAAAATAGGCTTACTGAACAGAAATATTTGAAATGTATTTAGGAAACTGTCAATTTTGAGTAAAGTATTTTACTAACAATTTATTTGTAAAAATATCAAGACTGTTTTGTTACTACTCTGAGTGAGAAGTGGTTTTCATGGTATGATTAAAAACTATTCTTTTTCTCCAAGATCTCTGTTACTTGTGTAATCTTCCTGCCAAACATTTGTTTTCAGCAAGACTATATTTTTTCTGTTATTTTCATGGATGGATCATGTAGGACTTGGAGAAAACCTTTGTGTTGAACAGTGTACACTTGTTACTTTTCACTATATTTTTGTCTAACCTTTTCTTATTTTTCCTTATTTCTATTTTGTCGTAATTGAGGTTTCATTGGTTTTTCTTCCCATCAGTGCAGCAGTTCTCACCAAGTAACATGTCAGTTTAATGAAAACTGTGTAGATTTCTCCCTCTATAACTTCTACATTACTTTTAAACTCTGTAAACAGAAGCAAAGAAAAACCACAAACAACCTTGAAAGTCCTGTTTTTGAATTAAGAGACAACATTGATTTAAAATGTTTTGAAGAAAGAGTGAACTTGAAATAATCCTGCATCAGATTTTAATGTACTTTCAAATTATTTTTGTGTGAGAATTTTGTTTATATTAGTACAAGGAATAAAAGTCTTGTATAGGAAGCTTTTAATTTCTAATAACTATTTCTTTATAAAATTATAACAGTTTAGGTCTAAATTTACAACAGTTAAAGCCTGACAGTTTGCTGAAGACAAATCAACAAAATAATTGGATTCCTTGTGTTTGTTAGAGCCGGCTGATGTAATTGATATAATGCATTACATATGAACATCAACTACATCCATGTATTAGTCACAAAGGCCAAAAGAAATCCCTCAGGTTTTGCACATAAATATAAATCTGGCAGTGGGAGAGCTAATTAATTACCTTTGAACATAGAGATGAAGGGATAAGTAATCAAAACTACTGTCTAGTTGTGATTTTTAATTATTGTTTGCTGTTTATTGTGTTGATAAAGTGTACAGGTTCAGTCATGATTGTGAATTTTGCTGTTTATTTTATTGAGGGTATATAAAAGTATTAAAATTTTGGAGTTTGCTACAAGATACAATGTTTTATAGTGATAATTTTATGGTGTTATAGTAAGTTCCGAGTAGATTCCTAGCTTTGTCAGTAAGATTCAGTTTTTAAAGATGTCTAGAAAGTGATGTTTATTTTTACAGGTAGTGTGTGAAACTTTTAGTTTATTGTGATAGCATCAACATTACCATTTTTTGAACATTAAATTATGAGAAGTGAGTTAAAAACATTATATTTTCATGTTGTCAATTTTTGTAAGTCTTCAGAAAAATTAAGAAAGAATTATTCTAAATTATTAGGTTGAATAAAAAAAACTGAAGTTTTCCTTTTTTTTAGAAAATTGTCCCATTTTGCAATTTAAAGTTTATAAACTGAGTTCTTTCATGTGAGTGAATATTGAAATATTAGATGTTGGTAATTACAGTGACAAGTTCTGTGTTCAAGTCCATTTTTTTGTTTGCCATTGTTTTATTCTGTACCAATCTAGCTTTATTTAGTGCACCCTTGTTGTGAACTGTTGTTAATGATGTTTTAAAAAAACAATTATTCAGGTTCTAACCTCTTGGAAACAGATTGGTAATGTGTTTGACTCAAGTAACGTGACTTACGTCGCTGATAATTCACATAAGGTTCTTCATATTCACATGTACCTTAATAACAAATGGTTTGTTTTGATAGGAGGTGTTTGAAATTCTATATGCTAAAATGCCCGATGAGCCAGTACCAACAGAACCCACACCTGTTTCACAAATTGAAAAATTGGAAGGCAATACCACCAGTACTGGTAACACAAGCTCTGCTTATTCTGGAAGTTCAGAAAGTGAGAATGATGATAGTGAAGATGAAAGACAGAGGAAGATCAAGCAGCTGCAGGAGCAGGTAATTTGAAGTTTAGTTTTAAAATATACGCAGTAGTGAGAGAATGAATTATATGTCTAAGTATGAAAACATGGAGCAGATGGTATAATATTTCCTTGATTTTAACTTTAGTTTTTAGGTATGCATGATGTTTTAAACTTCAGTCCTGTGTTTTTATCTAATATTTTGGAAGGTGATTTTAGTCTTTTGTTTTTACGAGTAGGCGTGATTCTAGATGTGACAAAGGTAATTAATTTATTTTTGGAGGGTCAGCTCTGAGGTCACTAATTTGTCATATTTTATAGTCTTGAATAATGACTACTGTAATTGGCAGAATAGTGTCAAATGTAAATAAGTATTGATGAACCTGAAATGGACATGGTTTATAAACTTGAACTTTCTGATAAAAACAAAAAGATAGGTTTCAAGACTGAAAAAAACAAAACAAAAGTTTTTTGCAACAAAGTATTGGAAAATTAACAGCTTAAAAATGATAAGGTATACTATTGACATTATTGTTTGTTTGTGTAAAACTTTAATGCATTTGACAGTGTGTTAACACTGAGGGAAGGAAATCATCATGTGCTATCATTAACACTCTTCTGATCTTCATGACAAGAAATCCAGCTGGAATAAAAATGTATCTCGGAACTGCTGGTGTGGGTATTAACACTTCTATTAATGAACAGAGAACAACGTTTTGACTTTCCTAGGTCATCTTCAGATTAAAAGTGTTAATACCCATATCAACTGTTCTGAGGTATACTCCTCTGATCTATAAAAGGTTAACATTTCAGTCCAGTCAGTATTTTTAGAAATATTTACAAATAACTGGGTATTATTCTGTTTAAAATGACACAAACCAGTTGTGATTGTTTTCAAAATCAGGATGGAAATTTTGAATTTTGAAGATTTATATCATTCTTTGAGTAACAGATAGTTTATTCATTTAAGATTAGAGACAAAGAAACCAGTTTAAAATTTGTTGTTGTTTTTTTTTTTGCTGTGTGGAGTGTAGAATAACATGTAGAAAATAACTTAAATTAGGCTTACTTTTAAATAATTTCTTACTAATTAAATTTGTAAGATTAGTATCTTAAGTTTCTAGTATAGTTACCACTCTTATTATTGATTTAACTTTTTAGTATGTTTATTTGATTCTTTTAATATCTGTTTCAGTTGCGGGCAATCACCGAACAGATGAGTTTATTAGCAGCCGAGAGTAGGAGGAAAGCAAAGAAAAAAAGGAAAAAGAAAAAGAGAGAGAGAGAGAAAGAAGAAATAAAACCAGAGCCAGATGCTCCTCCTCCAGAGCCGGTAATCACCCAACCACCAGTCACTTCGCCAATGAACAGCACAGCCCCTCCACCATCTACAAAAGAAACGCACCCACCTAAAACTCAAAAACCAGCCAAAAATAAATCTAATGCAACACCCAATAAATCTCAAAACCAAAACAAGTCTTCGGGTCAGACAAAGAGACAGAGATCAAATAGTAAGTCATCCAAAAAGAGTAGCAAAAATATACCAGCTTTTGATAGTGAGGATGAAGATAATGCAAAGCCAATGTCGTACGATGAAAAGAGGCAGCTAAGCCTAGATATTAACAAGCTACCTGGTAAGTAGTAATAAACGTGTATTATAATATATTAATGGAATACTAATATAAACTCGTACCCAGTGGAAGGTTGTGGCATTAAATGTTTCAAAAATATTTTCTCTGTCACAGCTGTACACCATTTAAAATGAAATTATTTTAATTTTTTAAGAAACTTGTGATTATAAGCATACTTATTTGAATATTTTATTTTTTTCTGAAACGGAAAACGCGCGTGTTTGAGCTAACTTAGCTTTTTGTATTGTGCAAACCAGAACTCTGTTTAATATTTCAAGTGAACAAATGAACTTTTATAATTTGTTAGGTCATATTAAATGAAAGGAAGAAGTGAAAAATCTATTTATATAAGCAGTAAAGTTTTTTCATTACAAGTGTACAATTTACAGTCTTATTGGTTGTGTTAAAATATAACATTTTCTTTGCTCGTTATGGCTGGTATTTTCATCTTGTAACATGACTTAACTGTAGCTCATCCATCATTTTAACAACCTTGTCAATGTATGTGGAAAAACGTGGCATCCAAACACAGTTAATAAATCAGGTATTAATATTACGTGTCTTTAAATTTTGTAATTTTCAAAAGTTTTTAAATTCAAAATCTCTGCTTGTCTGTTTAATCTGACTTTTTTGCTTCAACTTGCGCATTTTCTGTTTTTGTTGTCGTCACTGAGATGTCCTGAGTTTGAGAGAAATTTTTTATTATAAGGTAGACATTATTAATACAGTTTAAATTTTATAGTCTTCAGTTTTTTGTTTACTGATATAAAGCAAATGTTTAACCCATCTTGTCACATCCTTTTTTCATAAGTTGTCAGTAATTCTCTCTGATGTTTGCTATTAGATTATTTATAACCAGTAGCAGTAGAAACAGTTTTAATTTACTGTCTGACAACAGTTCTTGTACAGATTTTTAGTAAACTTTCAATAGCATTGAAGTTGCTATTGAACAACTAAGGAAATTTTGGAGTACTTATGGCTTAGTTTAAAAGCCAATTAACTTTTTCGTTGCAAGCTCGATTCCAAGGATCGTCCTCAAAACCATTTGTGCTGTTATAGTTTGAATGCTATAACTTTTTTATGGTATATTATTTTCGTGAAATTTATCGTATTATCAGGAAATGTAAGACTTTTGTGCCTAAAGTACAAGTTGTTGTTTTTAAATATGTTTTTTGTTCTGGAATGACTACAAATTATAATACTAAACCACTTGTGTTTAGTCTAAATAATTTAAATCTTATGACATTGCATACGTATATTTTATCGATGTTTTGGCAACGCCTAACTAACATCACAGAGTTGCCAATGACACATGGCACACATATACTCATGTTATCACATCCGGTAATACAAAACTTGGCTTTACAAAGTATTATTACCTTGGCTTTGTTCTAGTGGACCAGCATTTGGTAAAATAAGTTACATTTTAGTTATTTTTCTTGAAACAGGATAGTAAATTCAGAAATATACAAGTAATGCTGTAGTGAAGAAGTTTGTACTTTGTTACTGTACTTTATGTGCTAAAGTTTGTAGAATGTAAAACAAAACTTGTTTTAGGTTTTCTGTATGAATTTTGGAATTGCAAAATAATTTCAGTTACTCAACCAATATTAGTTTCATTGTAATTTATTATGATCACTAAATTGTATTCAGCTCTAAAAATATTTTTTTTCAAACAAATTTACACTTATCTCTTTCTTCTGAGATTGGAGATAAAAGAAGTGATCTAAGTAACATTCCACCTTCAATATTACTTATATTGGTTGAGAAAAATGCATATGGGAAGGGGGGGGGGGTTTCTGAGCTTTTAATTGGTTATAAACACATGGTGGGAAGGAACACTGTGTTTATTCTCTAACTATAATAGTGAAATCTCAGCAAATAGAAAAGATGTTATTTTGTATCAGTATAAGTAATTTAAGTTTGTAATTCATAAGAAACTATAGACTTTGTATTTGGACATTACATGCATCTAATTTGAACCAGTGCTGCATTCAGCATACAAAGTGACACACCAAAATTGATATTCAGGATTTTTTTAAATATTTACTTCAAAATTAAGAAATTAAATAATGTAAACTCTTAAAATTTGAATTATAATGTACAAACTGACACCAAAATTGACATATAATCTTAAAACAGTACTTTAAAATTTAATTGTCAGTCTACATGTGTGATGATACACTGTTTGACCCCTGACCATAGGAATTTCTGTAGAGATAAGAGTTAAATTAGTAACAATTGTAGAACATTGTTTGCTATGTGTATGTTCTTAAGTACACATTTGAAATAAAATATTTTCAGTACTAGTACCACAGTTACAAAATTTAGCTTAAATTTCATTGGTGTAATGTCAGCAAAATGCAAAAGGCCAAATTTGAGTACAAAATTTATTGTTTGTTTCTTGTTATTATTGTAATAAAGATCAAATTAGGAACTTAAGCTAGGTATTGAAAATAAATAATAAAATATCACCTTGAGATATGCTTGTAAATACCTTATGTCATTTGATAGTAGTATAATCTGAGGCATCTGGTTTAATTCTTGTATATCAGGATTAAGTTAGGCTCAGTCCATATAGCAATAAAACAAGGAATGAAAATGAATAGTCTGCACTTTTATGAACTTTAAGCTATTTGTAATAAGTAACTAATTTATTATAATCTGTAGTTGTTCTAGAAAGAAGGAAACAAAAATGAGAGTCATTTTTCTTTTATGATGGTTACAGGGTTGGGTAAATTACTGTAGAGAAAATAACAAAATACAAAGTTTTATTTAAAACCTTTTGATATTCATTTAGGAGATTTTAACAGGTTATCCAAATGAAATCTGAAATTTAATACAAAAAGTATATTTAATTGTAATATGAAAACTACCTAGTACTGGGACTAGTCGGAGCTTTGGTCACACACACTGATTCTGTCTTCACAACTAGAGCAAGATTGTTAGTACATTTGCTTGCTATTGGCATGTTTGCACAAGAAGAAAAAAGTGCCTACATATCTTCAAAGTTACCTGGATAGTATTTTATTAATGCAAAATTTTGTTTCATAGTTACGTGCAAATTACACTCTGAATGAGTCACTGACATCAACTAAACATCACTACTGCATGGTTTTCCTTATGTTTTGTTTTGAAATACGTAGATAGTAATGCACTGATCTGTTGTAAATAAATTGATGGAAACTAGTTATTAAATTGTTACTGTCACCATTTACCAGTAAGGTTTATTGCTGTTTTTGTTTAAACAGTAATCATGATTATATGTGTTTGAATAACATAAATATTTCATTCAGCAGAATGTTTTGTTCAGCAACCATGATTTTTTTACAGACTTTACAACTCATTAAAACCACTTATACTTTTCAAAAAGTAAAAACACCATATAAATATAAAACAGTATAACTCTGTTACTGGATTACATTTGCAGTTGTTATTTTTAAAATGTATAAACTTACCTTATCTCGAGTTATCTGACTTCTTATTTGAAGATTTCTGCAGCTTTTAATAATATTTCTACAAATGAAAGAACCTGAAAGGGTAGGAACTATAAGTCAGTATATTTTAGTATTAAGTGATGATATAATTAGTGCTGTATTTTTTAGTATCTAGTCCTATTTAAACTTTCTTTAAAACTCTTTTTGTTCATTAGTGCACGATCAGTCACTTGAAGTAGTATCATAAGATTTTAACCAAGATCTATGGCCTGTGCATAAACTAGGGGAAGCATCTGAAAACTGAATACATTCTTAAGAGATAGTAGGCAAAAATAAAGGATTTCTTTAGGATGGGCAGAAAAATTCTTTTAAAAAAGTTTTGTTTACAGGTACAGCTATCAGTAGCTGTTTATAATTGAAAACAATTTTTTCTTCATGAATTACACCGAGGAAGTTTGAAGAAATGGCAGAATATTGATTCTGGGTTAAAATTATTGAAATATATTTAGAATATAAAAAATTGAAATCGTAACTTGTGTCTCAAAGTTTTTACCAAATGACAGAAGTAACCTTGTCTGTAGACTTCAAGCAAGTATATTTAGTTACTTTTTAATACTAAACTTTGTGTGTGAAAATGTCATACATGCAAGACATCTGCATTTTTAAAAATTTAGGAACAGTATTAATTTATCTGTAGCCTTTTGTAACAGTACCATGCAGGGTGTACACTTTTCTAGATTTTATGTGGGTGTACACTTTTCCAGATTTTATTCCACACTTAGTGTTACATGTTTATGGCATTGTTGAGGATTGAGTGTTATATCAAGTGTTAAAAATATAATGCATATACAAAAGAACATTTTATTGTTTTATTTAACATTAGAGATACTCAAACTTAACACATTATACATTATAAAGTAGAAAAGTGTTATAAGGCTTAAATATGGTTAAGAAAGTAATTTAAAATCAGCCTATTAAAACGTTTTAATGGCTAGTTCTCAGTTTTAACTGTTGCAACTGAGGACAAACATGTCAGTTTTCTGGATCCATTGAGACTCCTCCAATATTCAAAATATAACTTGCACTGCTAAACAAACTTCCTGCAGGGATACAGGAATTACCATATGCTTAACTGCAAGTACTAATTTGTGGTTACAAGTGGGCATTATCTGTCTAGAATGTCAACTGTTCATCTTGTAGCTGTTAGAGAGTGAGTGTCCGTGTGCCTTTTCACTGTTTTTCAGCAATCATTTCAGGACTGTGGGCACATTTTTATTTTTTAATAAATGTCAACATCTTTAAGCCAGCAGTGGTTGTGTTCTTTTTTTTTAGTCTACATTCATATGTTGAATAAATAAGTGAAAATTTTATGAAGTTTGGTATAATCTGAATTTAAGAAAGATCTTAGCTTCCAAAATGTGCTTGAAAAACATTCAGAGAGTACTCAGAAAATCTTTGAAATTGATATAAGCATTTCTGTATGGACCATTATCATAACTCTGATTAACTAATTACTGCTACTTTTATTATTATTTCAATAACTGTGATTAACCAGTTACTACTATTTTTATTATTATTCCAGTAACTGGTTAATTACAGTTATGATTATGGTTCATACAGAAATGCTTATTAATTGGTTTTAGTTAGTTGTGTTTTTGTGACTTCAGTTGATTATTCCAATAATTGAAAATGATTCTTATGGTTGCAATGTTATTCAAAGAGACTAGTATGCATAGAGAGAGTTATGTATTCACTGAGCTATCATTTCATTTAAAGACTTGTAATTCATACTAGTCAACATGTTAAACATATCAACAATAGAATTAGAAAATATGTTCTGAAAAGTCTGATCCAGTTAAATGTTTTTGTATATTACCTGATTTTATTATTTATTAAAATATAATATACACTAAATAAAAGTGACCTTTTCCAAGTATCATCAGAGTTTTCTTGCTGAGTAGTCGAAGTTTAACTTTTATAGGATCAGAATGAATGTTTTTTCAATTGAATTATATGTGTGTCACACTTTGACAAGAATAAGTTTTATCACATGAAATTTAAATGTAGTTATTTAAAAAAACACAAAAAAACTTAAATTTAAAAGTCCTTTTAAAATTTCTACAGAGAAACACATGGAACAAAGTTAATACTGTTTTTAGCTTGATGTAGGTTTTACATTATGGTGCATATGTGAAACATTTCTTAAATGCTGAATTAGTTGAAAGTAATCCATAAATGAACTTAATGGTCAGTCAGTTAATAAATTCCACCAATTGCTTAAAACTCTAATGTCAACATATTATATTTTTTATTATTAACAAAGAAAAACAATGATGTCGATGACCGAAGAAGGTCGAAACGTTGTTCGCTCTTCTATGTAAAATATTTTCTCAACCCAAATGAGCTATTTTTGCATAAAGAAATCACAAAAGAAAGTTTTATCAGTTCCAGATTTAATTGTATTACGTGTGCTGTTTGTAATGTTTTGCATTACACATTATTTAATTACAAGTGTATTTATACAACTGTTTTTTTCTGTAACACAAAGTTGTTATAATTGTATTTGTACACCATTTAAAGTTTTTGTGTGTGTGTTCTGGAACATTTATTATTGTGTTAATTGTGTTCTCTGTCACATACATGTCTGTGATGTATTAATTTTTAGACCTTAGAAACTTAACACCTGAAGGTTGTATGGTCAGTTTTTATAGCTTGTCATTGAGACTTCTTACATTTGAGCATTGTGTTTTTTGTATTTAGTGTGTCATATTGATATCTTGTGGAGGATACGAGTGTGTTCTATCTCCCAACAGGTGACAAATTAGGTCGGGTTGTTCATATCATCCAGTCGAGAGAACCTTCACTTAGAGACTCTAATCCAGATGAAATAGAAATTGACTTTGAGACTTTAAAGCCCTCCACCTTACGGGAGTTGGAAGCATATGTTGCTTCATGTTTAAGGAAGAAACCTAGGAAACCATACTGTAAGAAAAGTTTATATTTTGATGTAGTCTATTTACATTTAGTTTTATATATATTTATCTAACACTAAAAAAATAAATGCTGTTAACATAGATTACAAAATATATTTGTGATAAAAGTTGCATATACTTTTTATTGTATATGAACACTTTTTATTATTATTAAAGTTAAATGTCATAAATTGGTTTTTCTGATTGCATAATTCCACATGAACGTCATTTTGTATATATCTACACCCTTCTGCTGCTTAAGCAATGTCATTCATGTTACAACATGCAGGCTTATTGTTTGCCCTTTAACAAAGGTTTTCTTGGCTGGTCTTGTCAAGTTTATTTCATCTTTCAGCACAATTTCCTCCCATTTTTCATCTTTCACTATTTTTGTTTATCCTTTTGTGTGTGACCTTTATTTCTGTATTTTTAATCTTGTCTTTGTGCTGTATACATGTTATTTTTTGTAGGAAGTATTAGTATTTTTAAAGTTTTAATTAATTCCAAATGCATCTTTGCATACCTCTGTGTACATGCATGAGCTATTTTTTTATATTTTAGTTTCAAATAAATATTTAATGTTTTTGTTTTATTGGTTTGTTTTGGGAGAAAAGAGTGCTGGAGATCTGAATTCTTGCTTATACTGTTTGGCTTAAAAATTGTTGCAAATTAGAAAAAAAAAAAATGAAGAAAACAGGAAATAGTGAGATAGTTTCTCATACTGGTGCTAATGAGTCACCATTGCCTGTCTGTGTGTATAGCCACCAAGAACAAATCAGCAGGCAAGTCTAAAGAAGAACAAGTTAAAGAAAAGAAGCAAGAACTTGAAAAAAGGTTGCAGGATGTCAGTGGTCAACTATGTCCTTCTAAAAAGCCAGCCAAGAAAGGTAAGGGGCTGAAACAGTAGAATGCACACTTGTTTTGACCATAGTATTTATGAGAAAGAAGGAAGTTGTGTACTCTAATAATAAACTTACTCTGCAGTATCTTGTTAGGGTAAACTTGGTTGGCACTATCCTGTTTTAAAGTACACCCAAACTTGCAATTTGTAAATTATTTAGAGACTTGTGAATTTCATTCTGTTGACTTGTATTTATTTGGATATCTCTTTGCTTGTGTACTGTAATAGTTTGAGAACTTAAGACAACCACAAATGACGAAAGGAAAATTCCTTTGTATTTGTGATGATTCTGAATTAATATAAGTTTTATTATGTTATATGTGGAACTTTTTATTCATCGAAATACACTAACCTTTTAAGTTCTGTAGTTATAACCTTCCACAATTCAAAAACGTATTTCTGAGAGAACCTTTAATGTGTTTCATCTAGAGATGATTTTACTTTTTGCTTTGTAATATATTTAAAAATTGTTCATACAGGTCTTACACAAGTATTTTATGTGTTTGCTTTTCTAACATTTAGTTTCCAATATTGTAATTTTATTATGTTTATAACAAAACCAAAAGAATTCTGCACTTTTAAATCTTATCTGATGTGATTCATTTGCTTTTGTATTCAAAGTATGCTTTGAATTTATTGTATTTCACATCTGATGGAAGAAACATTATGCAGTTCTTGTTAGTGTGTCTGTGTGTGTGTGTATAATCTATGGCAGGGGTTCCCAACCTTTTGGCACTCGCGACTTGAAAATGTAATTGATGAAATAAAATTAATGTTATCCCAAGCTACTTCTAACAAGGCTACGCGACCCCCCCCTGCCAAGGCTTCCCACCGGTTGGGAACCCCTGATCTATGGAGTATGAAAAGGAGTTCCAGAATAATTTTGTTTTTATACAGAAAATTGTTAGGTGACCAAAATACTCTCCAGAAATTATCCATTTACTTCTTCAGAAAATGTGTTTGTTAAGCTTTTGAAAGTAATGAGCAATAACATTTGATTGTCAAATTAAATGCTTGACATCTGTCACAAAAAGAAATGTGGAGGGGATAATAAATTTATTACATTTCTTACCTTAAACATAAATGAGAAATTTTTACTCGCATTGTTTGTTTTTGCTTGTAACAATTTTAATACACGAGATATTATACTTTGTATTTCTGTGCTGCTCATGTTTCGAAAAATTCAGAGAAAATCTGAGTTTTAGGGTTACTTTTCTTTTACTTTATAATGTATTTTTCACCGTCTTTCTCTCCACAGAGATCGAAAACTCCCATGGTGATGTTGGTGGTCCAAGCAGATTAAGTGCTAGCAGTAGTAGTTCAAGTGACAGTGATAGCAGTAGCAGTACCAGTACCAGTAGCTCATCTGACACCAGTGACTCTGAGTCAGGTTAGACCATTTTATATCTAGCAGCTGCAAATCATACAAACAGTCTGCATCCCTGCCAACAAAATATGCTTGTCCCGCCCCATATTCTGGAGTCTCGAAGACTGAGGGTAAGCTGGAACAAGATAGGAGCTACACCAAGAGCAGCTAAAATGCTACTGTATTCATTTCTATCTATCTTTTTCTCTCTCTCTCTCGACAGTTGGAGAAGTGTGCAAACTTGCATATGGTGCCCAAGGTCATACAAACCGTAATAATGGCATTTTCACAATCTTTTAATTTTTTAATGAAAATTGAACAAGATACTGTATAATTGTCTTAAACATGAAATATGGTTTTTTTTAAACACCTGGGTATTTCTGTCACACTACTTGGTAAAACAAACAAACAATGTTTTTAAACACCTGGGTATTTGTCACACTACTTGGTAAAAGAAACAATGTTTTTGGACTATAGATTTCCATCATTAGAATTTAATTCATCATGTTTATCTTCATAGAAAAATATCTCACTGATATACCTGTGTTTTTTCTTTAAGATTGGTGCTGCTATTTTTTACATTTATAAACAAATTTTACATGTAACTAAATCCATTTCCAGCACCGTCTTGTATAAAGTTAAAATGCAAAACATTTCAAATAAGTTATTCCATATGCTCCTTGTGTCAGTGTTAAAAACATTTCTTCATCACTGTGTGTAAATAAGTTACTGTATTTCTTAAGCCAATTTTCCCTTGGCTTTCATATTTGCAAAAAACTGATAATGTCAGAAGTCAAAGAGTGCAGTGTTCTGAGGTCAGTCAGTTTTAATATTTTTAGAATGTTTGTAATTTAAAATTTTTCTAGTAAGAAGATTAGGTAGGAGGAAGTTATATCAGTGTTTATGTATTTGTAAATGACAGTTTTTCAGACAAGATATTTAATAAAGCTAAGCAAACCCTCATTTAGTAATTGGATACTTGTAAATGTTTACAGTTTTTTTTTCTGGCAGCTTGAATCTGTGACAAAGAACCTCGTCTGTGTTACTGAAAGGTACAAAACACATCATTTCATGTCTTAAACAAAATTATCTTGTACCTTCTTTTAATGTTTTGTTTCCACTTATCCTTCTACTTTCACATTCATCAGGTTTCTCTGTGATATTTACTCATTAAAACATCTCCTTGTTCTGTCAGATATTTATGACTTAAGAAAACTGACAATCAGAATTATGTAGAAGGACTGTTCTCTTATATATTGTGATATTAAAAAAGAAAAGGGAATTTGACATCCTTGATACTTGTAGACTTCAGCTGACATTTGTTGATTACAAGCTTGAACTCTTAAAATGTTTCTAAATTCATATCATAGTCAGTGTGATGATATTCTGGATCCTAGATATTTTCTCTCATGTGTTTGATATTATCATAACAGAAAAAAAATAATTTGTAAGTAAAAATTATATGGTCAGTAGAGGCTGTGTTACAGAAAGTATCTTAGGGCAGTAGCTGTGTGTGTGTGTGTGTACTTGTGTAGATTTTTTTTTACTTTTCACCAAATTTTGTGTTTGGTGGTTAAAATAATTGTTGCTTTCAGTTAGATGTTTTTATAGGCTGTAAAATTTCTTTGCTGTAGTTGGTATTTCTAAAGGAATTAATAGATAATTCCTTGTTGTCTTTATTTTTCGTGTATAAAATTTATTCGGTATTTCATAGATAAGGAACAGATATTTATTAAGTTTAAGTTTATTCTTTCACATGATGGCCACTCTCGGCATAACTTTTCTTCCTGTTGATTTGAGAGTTGCAATAACAGTAAGGACTTGTAACTATTTGAAAATGACAAGTACTTTTTAGTTTATAGAAAATGTCTTTATGAATTAATGATACAATTTAACACGAAGCTAAAATCACAAGAATTGAGTTATATAGATTTCTAAAATTTTTATTCCTTCTTTGGTTCAGATTAACATAATTAGTGATTTGTGAAGAAATAAGGATATAATGTTTAACTGTTAAATAACTTGGATTTTGTAGTTTTGATTTTCTTGTTTCAGTACAAATTATTGCATTAAAACTGTAGTTACTGTAGTTAGCTTGGTTACACGCACACACGTTGATCCCAACTTCGTAAAATGAAAAAAAGAAAAATGTATGACACTTGTTCCTTTTTGTTTTTGTACACCAGTAAAAACAAGCGAGACATGCATAACCCAGTTTGATTTTACACATCAGGAGGTCTACCAATGTACCTTCAGATCTAATTCTATGCCTAATGTATTGCATTATCCATATGTAATGTATAATAAGGGATAGGATATAGGAGTTCTTAAAAGGATTAGAGAGATGTTAGTTATTTTTACTGTATGAATACCTGAAAAAGTCACTTTCATATTCAGATGAAAATATGTTTAAATATTAAAATTGTGATTTATTTCATAAACATATATATAGCAATTTAAACAGCTTTATAAGTACAAGTTTTATTTCTTTTCAACCAGTAGTCTGTAAAAGCTGTTAACATTCAGACATTTTTAAACATATTTTATGGCTGCCATTTTGTGTCATAACAGTCCCTATTATGAATTACAACTATACTTGATAATGTGGTGGTCTTTGAGAAAGGAGAACAGTTTAGTATTGACAGTCCAATTATACCCAGCAATACTGATGTGATAAAGCCTTTAAAATACATGGTTATGTGTTTTTTAAAATGTAAATTATACAATGTAAGTGTACATTATAGGTGTGTGTGTGGGGGGGTAGATATTATTTTCATTCTTTGTTTCAGTTTATAACTTCCCTTACTAAAAGTTTTTCTTTGACCCATAAAACAAGTGCACTTGCTGTAAATTTTATTTTGTATGTGGCTATAAGCACTAATCTTTTATAAAGAAATATAGGATAGATTACTGCTTTGTGGTGTTTTTTTTTTTACTGTAGAAAGAATCATTGTGACTGGAATGTTGAAGTGGTGCATTTAAAATAGTCTTAGCATTAGTTCAGGTTGGTTAAGTTTTTAAAAAATGTTTTGCATTTAACTTAATTCTCTTGAGGTTAATATTTTATTTTAATATGGTTTCTAAAAATGGTACTTCTGTTAGTGGTATGCGTGTTGTGATAATAGTAATGTGTGCTCATGTTATACAGTGTTTTTCAAGGAAGAATTATCTTGTGGTATCCATGGTAGCACTGAAGGTTAGGTGTATGAAGTACATGCATTAAGAGTGTTTGCTGACTGCTTCTGGTAATTAAATCATTTTATAAATAACTTAAGTGTTCAAGTTTGCATGAGGGGATTTATTTCAACAGGAAAAACAAATGGAGCTCATCTGTTTACTTCTCTTCTTTTCAGTTGATGTTTAGTAGATATTATTTCAATATTGTTTTCACTCCTCTGATAATAATTTTTATAAAGCAGAGAAAGGTAATCCTGTTGTACATAGCTTACACATCTATAACTGCTTACCTGTTACGGTTATCCTTCAGAACAGTTGTCTGAATAAAAAGTTTAAGCCTTTTCTAGTCATGCTGATAATTACTGATAATCTTAACTTTTTAGCATGTTTGAATATGATTTTTAAATTCACTTTGTCAAATTTATTGTCTTTAAACAGTATAAACAAATGCAGTTTTCTTATAAAACTTGAGTGATCCCTCATTTTTATGCATGCTTAGGGCTAGTATTTTATCTGCTTGTGCATTTTTTTTAACCATTTCAGTTAAATGTAATTTTAAGTTTATACAACAAAAGTGAATTTTGTTCCCACCCCGATAAATATTACATGAACATTGTGTGATTTAAACATGTGTCGATGAAAATGTGCGTTAAGTCTAATCATGATATTTCTGTGAAGCAGTTTTCACAATTGGATCAATAATAAAAAAAAAAGTATAATTTTCAGCAGATTCTCCTTTGTGTAATTAAAGTTAAATAGCTTTCCATATCCTAGTGTTGCATTCCACTCTGAAGAAACTAAATATTTATCCCATAAAGTTGTTGCTGGCTGACCTTGGCACAATTGCACTCATGGGCTGTCTCAAAATATTTCTTTAAAAGAAAAAAATAATATTGAGTTAGTGTCAGTGTTCCATAGTGCTGGATCTTGCAGAATATTTGTATACACTTGTTATCCTGCTGAAACAGGTTTTACAATGTCCTTTTTGTATCTATCATGTTGAATGAAAATGACTGGATGTATTCAGTCATCTTAATGCTGTTTACAGACAAACGTGTCACACGTGCTTCTGATTGCGTGTGGTGGAAAATAAAAGGCACAACTAGTGTTACCTGTTTTGTTGTTAGGTCATTCTTCATTAGCAATAAGTGTTCCGTGATGTCACTTAACACTAATTTCTTTCCATTGATAGCTGTAAATAGGAGTAGATTGTCAGTCATCTGCATCGTTTCTGTTTGTCATTTTCACTGTTCATGATTGTTCTTGTTAATGTTCAGCAACTGTATTCTTGTGTTGTATATTACCTTAAAATATGACAAATAAAAAAATAACAGTGACATATTGATTTTGTGATTATTTTTGTCTCATTGAAATATTTGGCTGTCTGCCTCAGTTAACACTGCACTCAAAACATGGCAAATATGAATATTGTTTTTTTTTTTTGGTAAGTAGTGTTTAATTTGAACATTTGTTTTTCTTCCATAGCTGTATGAACTTCTTCATAAAATGAAATGACACAGCTCAAAAATCAGTGAATTGCCAAAAGACATTATTTTTACTCAAACTATTTTCAAAATTGGAGTATACATTGGTAATAACATTTTAAAGATACTTGTTAGAATTCACTTTCATAAACAACTTAGACTGAAATATGACAAAGAGTAACAGGTTTAACGATTACAATTTATTTGGTTATTTCAACTTCCAATACATGACTGACTTCATTTTTTAAAAGAGGGTTAACAAAGTTTTCTTGTGTATTTATATTGGTTATTATATTTAAATATTTGAGAATGAATAGTCCACTTTGTTATGTGCAGAATAAAAATTAACTTTCCATTTGATACCTCATATAACACCCTCAAGTCTGTTAGGTATAACCTGTTTGATTAAATAACTTGTACATGTTCAAAATATCATTGCAGTTAAATACAGTGTAGCCTGATAACATGTTTTATTGAGAACTTTATACGTGGAAGATAACAGTGCAGTTAAGTATAATCTACTCTGGTTACACGTTTCATCAAAATTATACATACAAAAATAGTATTTGCTTTGAAATATAACACACCAGTGTTTTTCACCATAGTTTATACCTGTAAAAATTCTATTACAGTTAAAATAAATAACATCATGTCAGTCTGGAGGATTGGTCATCAACACTAGACCTACAAAATATACGTGAAATGAATCTCCTCTGTCTTTTATTGGTGTGAATAAAATATCCATTTCTTACTGTGGAAAAATTGGAAAAGAAGTAAACAGTAAACATTTTACTGAAGAAATGAAAGGAAACATATAGTTTCTATATATGCATCATATTTCTGGTATTATCAACAAATGTGCTTCCATTTTCCAAAGTAACAGATTTTGAAATTTGTTTGATATCTTTGGTTTTTGGGCAAAGGGATCACAGACTGCTGTTAACTCTTATACAAAGACTGATTTAAATCTGATTGCTGGGCAGATGGAAGGGTTTAGTGCACAAAGTGCATAAATAGAAACCAAATCATTTGGTTTTACAAACTTCAGTTGAAGTGTTGTAGAAGGAAGAATATACCATGTGGATAGACTTGCTTTCTTAAGTGGTAAGGTCATGGTGTGTGTAAGATGCATCACAATATTTGTGTTATAGTTATTTTCATTGACACACCAGACAGTTATGTATGCAGTAATTTAAACTGGCTTGTCCATATCTTTCCAAAATTACAGTATACTGGCCTGTTTTCTAATATTTTGGGTCAGCTAACAAAGTTCCCAGCAATATATAGAGGAGCTGGAACTATGTGAGCCAGCTGATGTACATAGCTCTTGCTTGAAAACAAGTTGTTGATGTGAAAATGGGTTAATCTGCATGAAAAAGATGAAAACAATTAAATATTACACTTGTTAACTCAAGATATAGTTAGATAATATGTGCATGTCATGACTTTTTGCAATTCAAAATTTAAAGTACTTTATTATCATTGTAAATGAATAAACTTGGTATCAAAACATAGTTTATTTTTCTTTGAAAGATAATGTTAAAAATAAATTCTCAATCTCCCTTTATCTGTGTAGCATGACATTTGTTTAATCTAACTTACCCATTACCGAACAGCTAAGAAAGTTATTTTAAGGTTCATGTGCATTAGTTATGGAGCTAGTTAAATTATAATGGTTATAGAACATTGCTTGCTTTTTGCACATTTCAAATAAATATTTTAGTTACTAGGGACATGAAGAGGGATTAAGACTTCTTGGAGGACTGACAGTCCAAAATAAAAACAAAGGCAAATACAGTCTTGTTTTTTATATATTTTTTCTAGTTGTTATAAAAGTAATAAATGTAGAAATTAGATTTCTTAGGTTAAATAATGAAAGACGATAGTTTTTTCTATGAGGTATGCTGACAAGTAACTCTAGCATAACACCATTCAACAGTAATTTGAGCTATGCATTATCCATGTAATTTACAGTTTTGTATCATAGTGTTTTTAGACACTCATCAAAGAGGAACATAATCAAATAAAAATGGTTGAGTTTTAAGCTTTGTACGATAAACACTAAATTTTCTGTTACGGTCTGAAATTATTTTAGAAATAATAAAAAGAATAATTTGAATTTCTTATTTTTTGGTGATGGATACGGTGTTGGTCCGATCGAGTCCAGTAAGAACTTGATGTTCATGTAGAAAGTTTCAATGGTTATGGAAATGGAATATGAAAGTTTAAAATGAACAGAATTATTTTTAATATCAACATGGAAATCACCTTCTACTCAGACTGGTTGAAATCTAAGCCGCTACATATTTTTGGGATACAGTTTGTACTCTCTCTCTCAAGCCTTCATGTACCTTATTACCAAACCTGAATAATCAACTGTTAAATGGCATACAAAAACTGGCATTGTCCAAGCTTCTGTTCTTTATGTAGTTCGGGTTCACATGTGGATATGATTGAAAACAAGTAGGTGTTCATGAGAATACAAGTAACAATAATTTGCATAATATTGTTATATGTCTAAAAATTACTCCGTGTGTATTGGATTAAATCATCGGTGAAAAATGAAGTGATAAAATTACTACTTAAGTCACTGGAAACGTTATCTTTTACTTACAGATCAAAATTTTAAAATGTGTATAAGTACTTAAAACTATTGTTAGAAGGCCTTGAAATTTGATATCTGAATTTACTTTGCAAAGTATCTTTTATGAGAGTTTCCAGAATATTTCCCACAAGTGATGTGAGACAAATAGATCTATAATTACTGGCACAATTTTTAGTAAAACTATCCAACTTCCAATCCTCTGCCTCCTGTACACATTTCAAGGACTTGTGTATGCAATCCTTAACATCTTTCAAAACACTTTGGGAGACATCATCTGCTTCAGGAAACTTAATGTTCTTTCATCTTTCCAATTATTTTTGACAAGCTCAGAATTAACGTGATCATCATCTTTTCATCTATCAACTATTCAAGATGAGTACTACATTAATAAACACTTTAGAGAAAGTAGAATTTAAAAACCCAGTCATGACTTTCAAATAAAATCCTTCCTTTATCACCCTACCCCTGTCTTAATGTATTTAAAGAAATTCTTAATAGTTATTTTTACATTATGAGCCAAATTATTTTCATGCTTTCTATTTAATGCACAGATTTTGTTTTTGACCTTATTTCTTCCACATATATTGTTGTACTAGTCACTTTAAATTTCCTAAAGTTTTGATATACAGGTACTCAGGATTCCACTCTTGTAGTTACTGTTTCAGTCCTTTATGTATGGGGCTGGTCAGTTGAACTGACCCTGTATTGGACAGTTCACTTTAATTCCAGATATACTACCTGTATCGTAAGGAGACTTTGCGAGCGTTTAGTGAACAATAAAAGCCACTGTACACATTGTATTTTTAACAAAGATTTGTTTGGGAACTTACATAGTCACTCTTACTCAGTCTCTTTGAGTAATCTGAATGTAACGTGATCACGTTAAGAATAAAAATACTTCTTGCTATCTTACAGGTTTTGTACTTCAATTTACATAACCTCTAGAACTACTTAAGTTTTTGTACTTCAATTTACATAACCTCTAGAACCTCTTAAATAAATACTGAAAGAATATTTCCATTCAACTTTTATATTTTGTTACTTTAATACCATCTCTAGTGAAGTAACGTGTAGCAGTAGTAGTATAGAGCATAACACAAGTTAAATGAAATACCAAATTTCATGACATGAGAAGCTTGGGTCCATGACCAATGGAGAAATTTTTAATTTTTTTTTTTCCTTTAAGTTCTGTTACCTACCCCAATAACATATTGATAAATACTATACATAAAAACCAGAGATTTATCACCACCTTTTGTAAGTGTAGTTGGACTTAAGAATTCTACTCTTAGTGTATTTTATTAATACTGCATTTTTTTTTATATTAGTTGTCAGAAAGATAATTCGCTGAGCTATCAGTTATGCATTTTTAAACACAAACAGTAAAGAAGTGTGTTCCAAAACTATTGTAATTTATTTGGCTTTCTGAGTAACTTAGGTATGGGCTCAAATTATTTCATTACATTAACTTCACGCTCCACCAGATGAAAGATTGCATCTTTTGTAAAAAGTAACTCACGTGAAAGACAGTTATATAATTCACATGATAGTTTTTTGTGTGTGTAATAGTATGTATCATAGACAAGTAAGTGTGAGTAAGTAATTTCAAAAACAGGAGTTAAGAGTAGCTTCTACGTGTGTGTGCATATAAGAAATGAAGATAGGAACTTGTGGCATTTCACCATATATGCAGTTGATGTTTATAATTAGTGGACATTCTAAAACACACAAGTAGGAAGAAGATATAAAGGGAGAATTGGAGCAGGAAGACATCTAATATGGAAGTGAAAAAAAGTTAAATATTTCATTTTTAAATTAAGAAGTTAAATCTTACTTTAAAATTTTGATCATGAAATAAAGTTCTGATACTAAGTGTATTGATATACCTTAATAATAACGTTGTTTAATTGCTTTTTGAACTGCACTTTGTTAAAGATGTGACACTTTCCTTTTGACCCCTACCTGTGCATGCTTGTTGAGTCAACTTGTGTTGTGTTCGTGGTCTTCAGGAATCTTTCTATTTTGTTATTCAGATTTTTTCTTTAGAATCTTTCATTCTCTCATCATTTTGAGTAATTTTTTGTTTTATCTTGAAGTTTGGTATTGTTTTGTTTTTTTAAAAATCAAAGTAATCCCACTTCTGACATAAGTGTTTAATGGTTTCTTTTATTGTTTGAGGTTTTTTGGTGCTACTAGCCAGTTGCCTTTTTTGAAGTCAGCAGTGTAAAATAAGTAATGAAGCTTTGCCCTAACAAAGACGTGGTGAACAAGTTCAGTGACAGTGGCAAACAACAGTTTTTCTTAATTAATTACTTTATGTGACACTACTCAGCGCTCATAGATAATTGGCTAACCCACTAAGCTCTAATCTCTAGTACTTCATTGGAACCTAAACTCAAAATTCACAATACTGAAATAACAGACAAACTTCCTTCCCAATTCAGTAATCAGTCCAACAACTAACTGTTGTAATCTGACTGTCACTTTTATATCATTTTAGAAATTACCCGAACTCTCAAGAAAATACCAGTATCACATGAATCTGCTAGCAAACTACAAACATCTATCTTAACGTATTAAAACTCAAACGAGTCAAAATGATTCATTTACTGTGGCTGTATCTTAAAAAGAAAGAAAAAAACTTAAAGCTCACAAAAATTATTTAACTGGGAATGTAGTTTTACTGAACTCAAAACTACATAGCATGTTTAATGTTCTTTTGACAGTAGCCACAGGAAGTAATGGGTTCATTATGAGCACATGTGTTAATGCTGAGGGACTATCTTATAATTTTGAATAATTCTGTAGTTTGGTTGAACATCAAAAACTTTTAATTGGCAAGAAGTTCCAGAAAAATACATTATTTACATTTTGTGTGAAATGTTAGAATGAAGTTTTTCTTTATATATATATATATGCATTTTATTTTACATCGATGAAGAACAAGACACTGACAAGTCTTTTATTATCCTTAGCATGTTGGTTTGAAAAGACTGTGGACATCTCATCTTTAAAAGTTTTTTTTTATCTAACTATACAGATTTATAAAGAATGAAAACCAAATTGCAGGAGTTTAATGTGTCCAAAATTGCTTCTTCCAGTTTTAAATGAAATGAATTCCAAGAATGAATAAGTTTATCTGGACATTTTTATATTGCGTTATATATCTTAAAGTGATAACCTTTTCAGCATGGGGTGATACATTTTGTATATATTTTCTATGATCTCGGCTGGGGAAGGATATAACTGTAAAAACATTCAGTAACTCTTAAGTATTCCTTAGGGAACGTTCTAAAGTTTTATTAAATTCACAAGTATTTTGTACGCAAATAATGGGCTTCTAGTTATGTCTTTCTTGTATTATTTTTGTTAATTATTTGCACTCAAACTGAGAGTAGTTTAGTTGCAAGGTGGTTTTCATTTGAAGTATAAAATACTTTTCTTTATCTTATAGTTTCTGTATTTCATTTGCATTATCTTCAGAATTTCCTAAATGAATAACAAAAGGTTATTTATGGTAAATGCTTATGTATTTTTTTCATTTCCTCTTGCATATCTCTACCATTATCAACAGTGCAATCAAATAATTAAAATTAGGAAATAGAAAAAATACTTTTAATTTTTCGTAGAAGAACTTTGAAGATTGGTTTTTACTATATTTTCAGGTCACATATAGTTAATTCTTAATGTCTGGTTTTCTTTTCTTGTCCTTTGCCACTTATCTCACACGAATTAATGGTGCCTTTTTGGCATATTACAGTTTTTTTGGGAGACGTGCAACCCTTTGGCAAAAATTGTGTTCAGTGAATAATATCATAAGTGTTGAGAATAAATACAAAGTATAATGTGTTTTTAAAATGTATGTAAACCTTTTAATTGTGAATTTTCAAATATAATACTAAGATCTGAGTACAGTTTAAACTGTGTCTCCAACTATGACGTTCACAGTCAGTGTAGCAGCCATAAATATCACATGCAGTTACATATATTGTGTGATTACAACTTTGTACCAATTTCAAAATAAACAATGCTAGTTTATAGCATAAAATGAGCTCTTATAATGAGTGTCCACATGTGTATGTAACATCTACATGTAGGCTATAAAGCTCAAACAAATCCTTTGGAGATTGGTTTGACATCTGTAAGGGGTTGGAGGAGTTTATTACTTGTTTCAACTGTATTAATTTAGAGAATGTTGAAATGAATGAGTCATTTTATTGTGAAGACAACTCTAATCAAGCACCATTGTATTACTGATGATACAGAGAGCCAAAGTAGAGAATTTTCAAAGCTCGTTGGATCTTTGCTGATGAAATATGCATCTAGACTTGGTTACTTTTTGTAGAGTAACTGCTGGATTTGTACAGTTGTTAATTTTGTCATGAACACAAACTTGCTTTTGCAGACGTATCACTGTCATCATTTCCTATAGCATTTGTGGAGGAAATATAAAATGAAGACAAATAAACTCATTTTGAAGCAAGTTTTATTTTTTAACAATAATGATGTGCCAGAGACTGTCCAAAAAAGCTTAAGATTCACTTACATTTGGGCTTTGCCACCACCTTTCAGGGGAGGGACAGTGGTCTCCATTCTACTTTTGAAATCTGTGTCTTTTACACTAAATAATAATGACAGCTTTAAATTATTCCATTTAATTGTCACCATAAAACTGTAGTTGTTTTATTACACTTCCATTAAAAACGTAGTGCGTTTTATATCTGTGGCATGATCAGTTCTAATATTAATCCATATATTTAGAAAGGTCCTTAACATTCTTGTGTCTTTATAGAAAGTTTTTTGAATCTTTATTAATACAGGTTAATATAAAATGTAGTTATTCACTACACCAGTTGATGAGACTAGGTTCAATAGGTTATGTGGGCTGTAGAGAAGTGCCACAGTTTCTGACATTCATGTTAAAGAAATAGTAAAATAAAGGGCTTGATCTTTTTACTTATGAAAAAATTTATTGGCAAATTAACACTCATTGATGTTCAGGCAGGAAGATGTGTGTTGTAATGGTTGGCTGGGCTGTGATCCTCTTGCACAAAATAGTTCACGATCGGACAAGAACTTGCACAAATTTACAGTAGTACGTAAGCTTTACTGAGGTTATGTTAAGACAGGAACCTACGTTAACCACTTTACAGTAGTAAAGTAGGTTTTACTGAGTGTGTGTTCAGATAGGAACTTAACTCTTAACTACTTTACAGCAGTAAGTAGGCTTCACTCAGTTTGTGTTTAGACAGGAACCAATACTTAACCACTTTACAGGAATGAGCAGAAAGAAAGCATTGTTTGGGAATCGACCCACCAAATACGTCTTTTTAAGTTGAATAGTTGATGTTAAAAGTCATATTTAATTTTTTATAATATGATTATTTAAATATTGTGAATAGTTACTGATTCTACTTTAGGTGTGATAGTTTTAGAAAACTTCATTTCAAAATTAATAATGTATTTTAAGAGAAGATTATTTACATATCTTGTTTACAGGTAGTTGATGTATGATAAATAAAATGTGGTGTATAGATATGAATTAATGATATTATTGACTTAATCACAGAGTTCAGACGGAAGCCGAAGAAGGACCAAAATGAGGTAATCTGGTTCAGCTGATTGTGTGTGAAGTTTCCTATTATAATACCAGTTTGCAGTTATTATTATTATATAGCGACAGTTAAGGCCACGTAAATATTGAGTTGGTGCTTAGTATAAATTACGTAATTCTGTAATTAAGTAGCTAACAGTTTAAAAGGAATATATCTTGGCATTTATTTATTACTAGGTAAGAAAATATTTTAGGAGCGCAAAAGATTTGTAAACGGTTGATAGGAGTATGGTTGCACATATATTTGAATATTGTAAAGTTTGTTGAGAAACGTGTTTTATATTCGGCTATATTAAGGCATGTCATTATTAAGAATGACTTAATCTTATGTGGTAATCATTTGGAAACTTTTTTCAGTGCAATCACTTAAATTTTAAAGCATTTTTAGTTTTTTCTCGACATACAACTCTTTCATCTCGTGTATGACATTATTGGATATTATGTTTGTATATATTTTGATAATCTGTTATGTATAAGATGTACTTAAAATAAAGAAAATTAGATTATGGGAGGGGTGGTAAGAAGTGGTTTTGGGTGTATTGTATATTGATTCATTGTTAATCACAAAACTGTTTGTTTTTCTGTTGTATGTAACCCATCTATGTTTACAACAATCACCACGTGTTAAGTGAACTGTTTACTTTAACATAACACTACTAGGTTCTGTATTTAATTTACCCTCTAAGATGTGGCTGAGTGAGTTTGTTGGGTACGTTTTAGAAGATCCGAGGTCGAGCCTCTTATGTAACACTGAACATGCTCAACACATAGTTCTTGGCATGTTATAAAGTGACATTCAGTCCCACTATTCAGTTGTGCATGGCATAGCACTGTGGCTGACCAATTTGTTCTTACTGTGGTTAGCCAGTAATTCTCAATTAAAGAAGATTGTGCCTTGATCATGAGGTTTTTGAGCTGTAAATATTCCATGAGAGCCTTTCAGGTCAAAAGCATCAAATGCTTACAAAGTCAGTACAAACTAGTTTCTAACATGTTAGTAAAGTATTATAAATAGAATACAGCACAAAGAAAACAGTTAAATCAGTTACCTCTGTACAAACAACTAAGTAATGTGTGTTTTATCTGCTTTTAATATGGATTCTAATAAGTATAAAGAAAGTTGAAAATGTTGAATGTTGTAAACAGTATTATGTGTCTTTATTCTCATTTGAAACCAAGTTTTTCTTAAGAAGAATTGCAAAATAGAAGAGACAAAAGTGCTACTTTTATCCTTTCCAAAGCTTACCTTATAAAACAGCAGGTGCATTATACAGCTTGGATGTTCGACATATTCAAGTTGTTGTCTTTTATGTGTAACATGTGATGACCAAGCTCTCATAACTGTGCGTGCAACTGGTTATGGTATGAAAATATTTCGATCACGTATATATGTATTTTTTTAAGATGTGTTTGGCTGTTTGGTTTGCCTGAAGAAGATAAATATTTTAATGTATTGTATTTCTATAAAAAGGTTTGAAAGAAGTGAGCAGAAAACAGTCGAAATATATTTTTAAAAAGTGCTATAAATATAAATATTTAATGTTACACTCAGCATTTATTTACAATGTTCATTGGTTCAACTCTTTATTACAATGCTTTTGAATATCGAAATTAGATCTGTGGTACAGGTTTGCCATAAAAGGGAAAAAAATCTAAACTCTTTTTGCTTTGAATAAAAAGTCCAGGAGGAATAATTTACTTTAGACAGTTGATAAAAATGAACATTTGTTTTTATTGAACTTGTATTAAAACAGTATTTTTCTGTACTGTAGCAAACGCAACGTAGTAAACAACCATCTCAAGGTCCTCCCACTACTTCTCAACATAGTCAGCTTAATGTGAGAAATAACATTCAGGAAGGATATCATCAGTTTGATGATGGCTGTAACTCCCAGCAGCCATTGTTACAAGACAATAGAGGTAGTTCCCAACAGGTGTACCAGTCTCTCCAACTAGGACAGCCTGAAGACAGGACCATTGCCCAACAGGTGTATCAACAGCACCATCCTGAACACAAGTCTTCATCACAACAAATGTATAAACAGGACCAAGTTGCTGGTCGAGGCATCTCTCAACAAGCATACCAACGACAGCTTTCTGAAGAGAAGCAACACATGTATCATCAAGGGGTACCACCGCATCTACGTTCCTTGCATCCAGAGCTGCACGACATTCTCCAAACAGATGAAGCAGTGGACTTGGAGTTTAACCAGGAGTATGAGGACATAGGTGGCCAGTCCTCCTCACTTGATCTCAGCCTCAACTCCTCATACAGTACTTTCAAACAAGAAGGTATACAGTTTCATAGTTCTTATGGCACCATTTACTGACAAAGTATAGTAAGTAAGACTTTCTTGTTTGCTTGGTAAACTGCTGTTAAAAATGTCTGAGGAATGAATTTGGTTTTAGAGGAACAACACCTCCTTTATTATTTTTTTCAACCATTTTTGTATAAAATGAGGAACAGAACTTGCCTGAATTAAAATTGAATATGCAAAGATATCCTCACAGTAGCTGGCCAGTCAAGAGTAAGTATTGTTGTTTTTACTTTGAATTAAATGAGTTTATTGTTTGTTTAAAAACTGTGGAAAGCATGACAGATTGAACAGTTATAATGATTAAACCATTAATTGTGTAATTTCATGTGACCTTTGACCATTGGCTACTCTTTCCATAAACTAAAAACAGTGCTTAACTACATAAATATAGAAATTTTCGTAAGACAAAACAAATTATCCTTTTCTAGAATGGAAGGGCTTCACTGATATCTTGTGATGTTTTTTTCTCATAATGGAAGGTATGTAACCAGATGTGTCGAAGTTAGTGTGAACCTTCTAAATGGTATCTAGTTCTGGCTTTAAAAATTACTGTAATACGATTTAGTTTATTTTTTTTAGATTGTGAGGCTTGCTTCTTTCTCTTGTTATTTTGAGAATGTTTTAAGAGAAACCTTAAAAATACTTGCTTTTAATATATTACTGTATATTGTTTTTTTATTACTGATCAGAAAGTTTTACTTTATGTATATCCAAACAATTTTTAAATTTCTATTAATCTGTTGCTTTTGATTCCTTATTTTGCTGATTACAATAGTTAACAGGTCAAGTTAAAAAACAAAGTTGTTATAGTGGCCTTTAATATTATGTTATGCACACACACTTGTTTTCAGCATAAACTTTGTATTGTATGTATGTTGTTCTTAACTTGCATATCCATAATTATGTTCTTAGAAATGTTGAACTTGTGTTAGATGCAGAAAACTGCTTTTATTTATTAAACAAATTATTCTTATAAACTTGTGCAGCTCTACCTCAGTTGTCATTACAAAACCAGCCACCAGTGATTAATTCTCAAAACCTAACTATGTCACAATCATCGACGAAGACAGCACCACCCGTGCTAAAGAAGCAGGTTATCCTTTCTCCACCAACTAGTTCAGGTTAGAATTAAATTACAGCTTTTCAAAAACACCAGTTTTTCTGTTTGTATGTGTGTGCATGCTGTCACTTTCATTCATTGGACTTGATGTGAGCACTGATAGTTAAATGTTTGACAAAAGAAATAGCTTTGTACAGCTCAGTTGTTTGAACACAACCTCTTGCAATTAATCACAATTTTCTCTTATGATGGGGAAATAATTTTTGAAAATAGGAAGCTTGTAGCTTATAGTGTTTGTTAGCAGCAAAACCTTTACATCTATCAGTAGATTAACCAACCAGTAAGCTTATAAACTTGATTAGTGACTGTTAGCAGCAAAACCTTTACATGTATCAGTTGATTAACCAACCAGTACATCCACCAGTAAGCTTATAAACTTGATTAGTGACTGTCTGTTAGCAGCAAAACATTTAGATGTATCAGTTGATTAACCAACCAGTACATCCACCAGTAAGCTTATAAACTTGATTAGTGACTGTTAGTTAGCTGCAGAACTTTTACACCAACTAGTGGACTGAGCAGCCAAGTACGTCCAAACCAGTAGACCAATACACTACTAAAAGCATGCATTAGTAAATATCCTTGTTAGCAGTGTTAGTCTGTGGAAATTCTTTGTTAGTCATTCTAAGGCTTGTAATACATAAAATGGTCTGATTAAAGATCTTTTGTTTCATCATTTATACATCCATAATAATTTTAACAACTGTTCATTTGCACAAATATACGAGGGCTGTTCAAAAAATATGCAGACTGACGTCATAAAACAAAATGTACTTTATTTAGAAGTTACAGGTCTGTGACTCCTTCAAAGTACTTTCCTCCCCAACGCACACACTTATCCCAACGGTGTTTCCACTTGTTGAAACAGTCCTGGTACGCTTCTTTTGTAATGTCCTCCAGCTCCTTCGTCGCATTTGCCTTAATCTCGGGAATCGTCTCAAATCTTCTTCCTTTCAAGGGTCTTTTGAGTATGGGGAACAAGAAAAAATCAAAAGGAGCAGGGTCAGGTGAGTAGGGGGGTGGGGAAGAACAGTGATCGAGTGTTTGGCCAAAAACTCTCGAGTTCTGAGGACTGAATTTTGCAGCAACGCGGTGCATCTTCAATTTTTCGGTCAAAATCTCGTAACAAGATCCAACTGATATCCCACACTCTTCAGCAAGCTCCTGACAGTCAGGCGCCGATTTGCCCGCACCAGGGTGTTGATTTTGTCGGCGTGTGGGTCGCCAGTCGAAGTGGAAGGACGCCCAGGACGCCATCATCTTCAATGGACTGTCGACCATCCTTAAAACGTTCATGCCACTTGAAACATGCCGTGCAGCTTCATAGCAACATCACCGTAAGCCGTGTTAAGCATAGCAAAAGTTTCAGTCGCAGATTTTCCAAGTTTAACACAAAATTTCAGAGCAAGTCGTTGCTCCTTCAGGTCATTCATTCTGAAATCCGCCAAACGAAAAAAATCGCGCTTCACTTAAAATTGCGTAGCTAATACACAAATGAAGATATCTGCAATCGGGAAATGGCATCGTAATCAGCTGATCTGTGTGAACCTAGCGACACCAAGCGGATTCCCCTGGAACTAACTGGAGCCGCGCAATTCAAACAGTCCGCATATTTTTTGAACAGCCCTCAGTGTTGTAGAGAACTTGAACCACTAAAGACATAAAAGTCTGCAGTGTGGTTACAGTAATAGGAGTGGTTTTGTTTTATCACATTCAACCAAGCAGTGAATATGTGTTTATATTCTACTTTAAGACAACAGTTAATAAAGTTCAGTAATGACAACATATGAGTTATTTGGAAGAAAACTTTATTGTAATCTGTTAGTCATTTAACACTTCTCTCTTAATGTTAAACTATTTTTAATTACAGTTTGAATAATTTATTCAGGTCAACACCAGGTGTCTCTGCAAAACCAGCAACCAGTGATTAATTGTCATAGTCTCACCTTGTCACAACCAGTGAGCAAGACAACACCACCTGTGCTGAAGAAACATGTTATTCTCTCTCCACAATCTAGTTCAGGTCAGTGTTAGTTTAGCTCTTAGACCACTAGGTTTTTTTAATTTGTTCTTATGAAATTGTTGTCATCCAGTAGTATAAGACTTGGTTACAACACTGACTTGCAGGTTGTGTTTCTTCTCTCACAGCTTTGTGTAAAGAGGAATCTGAAAAAAAATGTTTGGTCTTTAGTTATTTAAATATTTCCTACACTACAGAATGTCCTTGAAACATCACAGCAAGTATAAAGTCATTGTTCACGCTATTTATTAGAACATGCCCAGAAGTGTAAATCAAGTGTGATAAAAATTTACTGTTGGTTGTCCAAAAAGACAAACACGTTATAGATGTAAATATTATTTTATATGTAATTAGACTTACTCATCATTGATATAAATATCTTACACTTGATTAAACGTTCCTTGACAGTGGGAATGCTAAAAGTACTGTAAAAATATTCAATCCAAATTGCACAAAATTTGTGAAAGTCTCAACACTTGCTTTTAGGACATTCTATTTTGATAGTTATTAGCTTTAGGTTTTATCATTTTCCAAAGCTAACAAACAATTCAAAGCTCTTCCATTTTTAAGACCTGGGAGTTCAATTAATAAATTCACATAAAGAGAGATTGTAGAAACATAAAACTAATTCTCAAGCTAAGTGAACATGCTGAAACTTCATTTGGAGAAATAAACAGAGCTTATGAATCAGTGTATCAAAACAACAGTATTTATTGGTTAGATACATGACAGAAATCAAAGTTTGGTAAATGGCAAAGTTAAAAGTGAGTTGTGAGCTGCATTTAGAATTACCAACTGACTCCACTAGTCTGCAAAGGGTTAAAATTTGTATAGTATGTAACAGGGTAGGATAGACATTGTAATTATAACAGTTAACTCCATCAACTAAAATAATGTAGCATATGCCTTTCATCTGTACAGTTTTATTTCAGAAATTTCACAGTTTATAGAATCTAACTTAACAGTTAATAAAATCAAGGTTTTAAAGTTTCAGTGCCTATTCTTAGGCTTATTACAGACTTATTATTCTTGTGTTCGAATGTTAGTTTATAAACTGTAGTTTCAGTTAAATGACACTTGTGTTAAAATGATGAAAAAGTCATAGAGTATTATACACTTTGTTTTGTGCCTTAATTATATTAACTCTTGTGATTAAATGTCTAAGAAAAGCTTCCAGAATTATGGGAGAAATGTGTATTTTAAATTGTTTGTTATCAACATTCTCATTTATATACATTGAAATGAAGTGTGCATGCATTTTCAGAACAGACAGAAACTGTGTACTGTTATAACAGATTTTGTTTTATTTCTTCAGGAACTTTCCTTTCTTTAAATGAGTTGGTGGGCACAGAGTCGGAATCGTCGACACTGCCACATTTATATCCAACTCAGACAGTTTCCTCTTCCCTCGAGCTTGGTCCAGTCACGTCCATGTCTGGGGTGTTTAACATTTCATCTGTATCACAGATAACAACCGAGAGTAAAAATATCTACTTGGACTCGCTTTTGCCACAAACTGATCTAAGAGAGACATCGCTGACAACTAGTATTGATCCTGAGCCACAAATGGAGCAGCTCTCTCCACCAGACCTTACTCTGCCACCAGGATTTAATGATAGCCTTATGTCAGGAAATTCAGGTTTGTTCATATTAATGTAAAAGACGGTACAGTATTCTCATAAGTTTATATTTTTATAAATATGCATAAATAACTGATAAGTGCAGTTAAATACACGACACAACTTCCATGATGCATGTGTTACGTAACTGCTGAACTGTCAGTCAGTGTTGATACTTCTGCCATAAATAAGCCTAGTGTTGTGTACACTACATTACTTTATTGAAAGAACTAATGAAATAACAAATCATCTGAAGTAGTAAAACTAATATAAATATATAATATCTCACTAAAAATTTATGCATATAGTAATTACATATCTAGTGTTCAAGAAAGACAATAAACTTACTTTTGAGTGGCAGCAAAAGTATGATACTGGTGTTAAATGGTAGCACTGTTGCTTTATAGTAAGATTAACTGGCAGGATAGTTACTTTAGTAAATTAAACAAAAATGTAGGAGAAATTTGTGAAGTTAATATATTACATTTTCATAGTTTAAAAATAACAATACCATAACTAAACAACAATAGAAAGATGTGTTTACCCTTCACACACATTGTGACAATTGAGGCTTTTTAAAATAAATTTTAAATTACTGTGTATCTATTTGAGGAAAAATAGGAGGAGGAAAACTGACAAATAGACTGTGATGAGGAAAGTAATCCTAGGTTTCAGATGATGTCATGTTAACTTTAGTAACAAGGAGATTATAAAAAGTAATGTGTAGGTAGTTGAATAGTAGTAGATTACATTGCCAACATCAGGAATTCACTGTTTTAAAATTATTTTAGTTAAGTTGTCTCTGCACAGGTCAGAAATGTATTTCCACCATCAGAATAAAAATTCATAAGAAGGCTAAAAGTCAATAATTAGGGCTAAAGCTAAGATTTTTTTAAAAAAGTTATTTCATCCAAAACAAATGCATCAAAGTAAGGTTTAAATCTCAGTATTTCAGTTATAACTTTGTATTGTAGGAAGCTCGTTGGGTATACATCATAAATTAATTTTCAAAATACAATGTCAGGTCTTCCCCAGGTGCATCTCAAAATCCCTGAAGGTGTTTTTACCTTCCAGTCTCTGTTTGTAAATTTTACTTACCACCTACCTTTTTTTTTTTTAATCTAATTTTGTTTATAAATACTGTGAGATTCTGCTGTAATTTCGTGACAACATATTTAAGTTTTGTTATAATATTACACTATAATATTAATGGTGATGGTTTAAAGATTCATTGAATGGTCTGAAGGTCTCCAGATACTGCTATAGAGATTCAAAAGAATATTAGTTAGCTGTTTTCTATAAAACTGTTATCTTTTGAATATGATTTTGCTGAGATTTTTATTGGCTGTTAGATATTCAAGAAAAGAAAAATATTAAATAAATTTTGACTTGAAATGATGCAACAGCCCAAAACTGTTAGCATCAAATTGCAGCATATCTTGGATGTAACAACGTTTTATTATGTTTTCAGCATAAGATAATTAATATGTTAACAAACCTTATGTAACATTTTACAGAGAATGGTGTACGTATAACTAGAGGTACGTCATTTCTCAAAATTAACGTAATTGTTGCAATTGACAAAGAAGAGTGTACTTGAAAATCATTGTTAATGGACTGCATCTGTGTTGGGAGTTTTGAGGTGAAAGAAGGTTTGAGCTACCAGTGCATATCTTCAGCAATCCTTTGAATAATTGTGCTTGCAGCTCAAAATGTTTGTGGTCCAAATGTTCACTAGATAGATACAGTCAACACAACCTGTCAAGTATGTTTGTTTGTGGTCCAAATGTTCACTAGATAGATGCAGTCAACACAACCTGTCAAGTATGTTTTTGTTTGTGGTCCAAATGTTCACTAGATAGATGCAGTCAACAGAACCTGTCAAGTATGTTTTTGTTTGTGGTCCAAATGTTCACTAGATAGATGCAGTCAACAGAGCCTGTCAAGTATGTTTTTGTTTGTGGTCCAAATGTTCACTAGATAGATACAGTCAACACAACCTGTCAAGTATGTTTTTGTTTGTGGTCCAAATGTTCACTAGATAGATGCAGTCAACAGAACCTGTCAAGTATGTTTTGTTTGTGGTCCAAATGTTCACTAGATAGATACAGTCAACAGAACCTGTCAAGTATGTTTTTGTTTGTGGTCCAAATGTTCACTAGATAGATACAGTCAACAGAACCTGTCAAGTATGTTTTTGTTTGTGGTCCAAATGTTCACTAGATAGATACAGTCAACAGAACCTGTCAAGTATGTTTTTGTTTGTGGTCCAAATGTTCACTAGATAGATACAGTCAACAGAGCCTGTCAAGTATGTTTTTGTTTGTGGTCCAAATGTTCACTAGATAGATGCAGTCAACAGAACCTGTCAAGTATGTTTTTTGTTTGTGGTCCAAATGTTCACTAGATAGATGCAGTCAACAGAACCTGTCAAGTATGTTTTTGTTTGTGGTCCAAATGTTCACTAGATAGATGCAGTCAACAGAACCTGTCAAGTATGTTTTTGTTTGTGGTCCAAATGTTCACTAGATAGATGCAGTCAACAGAACCTGTCAAGTATGTTTTTGTTTGTGGTCCAAATGTTCACTAGATAGATGCAGTCAACAGAGCCTGTCAAGTATGTTTTATTTGTGATCCAAATGTTCACTAGATAGATACAGTCAACAGAACCTGTCAAGTATGTTTTTGTTTGTGGTCCAAATGTTCACTAGATAGATACAGTCAACAGAACCTGTCAAGTATGTTTTTGTTTGTGGTCCAAATGTTCACTAGATAGATATAGTCAACAGAACCTGTCAAGTGTGTTTTTGTTTGTGGTCCAAATGTTCACTAGATAGATGCAGTCAACACAACCTGTCAAGTATGTTTTTGTTTGTGGTCCAAATGTTCACTAGATAGATACAGTCAACAGAACCTGTCAAGTGTGTTTTTGTTTGTGGTCCAAATGTTCACTAGATAGATGCAGTCAACAGAGCCTGTCAAGTATGTTTTTGTTTGTGGTCCAAATGTTCACTAGATAGATGCAGTCAACAGAGCCTGTCAAGTATGTTTTTTGTTTGTGGTCCAAATGTTCACTAGATAGATGCAGTCAACACAACCTGTCAAGTATGTTTTTGTTTGTGGTCCAAATGTTCACTAGATAGATGCAGTCAACACAACCTGTCAAGTATGTTTTTGTTTGTGGTCCAAATGTTCACTAGATAGATGCAGTCAACAGAGCCTGTCAAGTATGTTTTTGTTTGTGGTCCAAATGTTCACTAGATAGATGCAGTCAACAGAGCCTGTCAAGTATGTTTTTGTTTGTGGTCCAAATGTTCACTAGATAGATGCAGTCAACACAACCTGTCAAGTATGTTTTTGTTTGTGGTCCAAATGTTCACTAGATAGATGCAGTCAACACAACCTGTCAAGTATGTTTTTGTTTGTGGTCCAAATGTTCACTAGATAGATGCAGTCAACACAACCTGTCAAGTATGTTTTTGTTTGTGGTCCAAATGTTCACTAGATAGATGCAGTCAACAGAACCTGTCAAGTATGTTTTTGTTTGTGGTCCAAATGTTCACCAGATAGATGCAGTCAACACAACCTGTCAAGTATGTTTTTGTTTGTGGTCCAAATGTTCACTAGATAGATGCAGTCAACACAACCTGTCAAGTATGTTTTTGTTTGTGGTCCAAATGTTCACTAGATAGATGCAGTCAACAGAGCCTGTCAAGTATGTTTTTGTTTGTGGTCCAAATGTTCACTAGATAGATGCAGTCAACAGAACCTGTCAAGTATGTTTTTGTTTGTGGTCCAAATGTTCACTAGATAGATGCAGTCAACAGAACCTGTCAAGTATGTTTTATTTGTGATCCAAATGTTCACTAGATAGATACAGTCAACAGAACCTGTCAAGTATGTTTTTGTTTGTGGTCCAAATGTTCACTGGATAGATACAGTCAACAGAACCTGTCAAGTATGTTTTTGTTTGTGGTCCAAATGTTCACTGGATAGATACAGTCAACAGAACGTGTTTACTTGTTAACAAACCCAGTTTGAAAAACTGTTATGAATAATTTTCCTGAAACGTACTTGTTTGTTTTTTTAATAACTTATGTTTTATGTTTATCTTTTAAAGGCTTGTTTTTTTTACTGATATCCAAGTTAAATTATATCCTGTTTACAAAAATACAACAAAACTATTTTATGTAAAGCTATTATCTTATGACAGTATTAACTGAAACTAGACTTGTTAACTAAAATGTAATTTTTTATTTTACAGAGTTATGTTTATCAATGTTAACGTTTTTCCACCAGGAAATCAACTTCCAGTACTAGGAACAGGAGACAAGAAAGCACGACAAAAACAGCCTGAAGTATCAAAAGAGGTAATGTGAAAGTTTGTAATTACATTAAAAAATAATTAAAGACTGGTTTCAGTTTGTGTGTGTGTTAATGGTTAGCATGCTGGCCTGTGAGTTAGATGTTCTTTGGTTCAAAACTGAAACATGGCATTGGGTATGCCTTGCATTTTTAGTTGTTGTAATGTTATAATTGTACTGGTCAGTTTTGTTATTTGGACCAGAGTAGTAGCATAGGTGTCTCTTACTGCTATTGGGGCCCGGCATGGCCAAGCGTGTTAAGGCGTTCGACTCGTAATCCAAGGGTCTCAGGTTCGAATCCGGGTCTCACCAGACATGCTCGCCCTTTCAGCCGTGGGGGCGTTATAATGTGACGGTCAATCCTACTATTCGTTGGTAAAAGAGTAGCCCAAGAGTTGGCAGTGATGACTAGTTGCTTTCCCTTTAGTCTTACGCTGCTAAATTAGGGACGGCTAGTGCAGATAGCACTCGAGTAGCTTTGTGCGAAATCCAAAAAACAACAAACAATATTTCTGCTGAGTGGTTGTCACCACTATGGTTATAAGATCAAAATTAGGGATGGTTATCCTTTAATTTTAGGGGTTCCTGATGAAAATCATGATTAGGGAAACAGTTTAATTTAGGTTGAGTTTTCAAATCTCTTCTAAACAGCTTTAGAAGAAAGAAAGATTATAAATTATAAGTGTCAGTAATAAAGTGTATTGAAGTTTATTGTGTGGAAAATGACTTTGTATCTCCTACTTTTCTAAATTCTATAAAAGTGTTCTGACTGATTCTTATTTGGTGTTAAGAGTTCTCGAACCAAGTGGCTTTGATAGATGCGTGTGAAATCTAATGAGTTTTTCATGAAGTTTTTCAGTAATCCTTGGAGCTTACGTTCAGATAGTTTTTGGCCACTTCTGAGCATTTATCAAAGTTGCCTTTCATGTTCGTGTATTGTTAGTTTTTGTTCTCTGAAGTTTCACATCGCACACTAAATAATAATGATTATTTGATGCAATATTTCTTGAAATAAGGACATTAATACTATACATAATAATATATTGACATTGAAATAGAGTTTATGTACGTTGTAGTTTATAACGATGTACTTTAAAAGTGATTAATTAAGTTATTAAAATAAACAGAAAATTGATTGTGAAATTGTGATTAACAGTATTAAGATTTTTATAATGACACAGAACTTTAGAAAGCTTGTTTACAATAATTATCAAAGAGATTATTTTAATTGCAGTGTTAAATATGTCTTTAATGCATCAAGATTTTATAACTTATGTTAAAATGTTTGTCGTCTAATACGTGAAACTAATATGAAGGACGTACTTTCGTTTGTTTGCTAGTTGCTTTTTGTAATGCATTAGTTTACAAAAATAAAACGTTTGTAATATAACAGGCTAAACCAAAGTTGAAAAACCTTGGTTCCTGGTCAAGTCTTGTCCAGACAGTTGATACCAGTCCGAGTTCTACTAATACTGCACTGAACCAGAGGTCAGCTCTTCACAGTTTTCAACAGTTTAAAAAACAAGCAAAAGAAAAACAGGATAAGGTAAATAATACTGTGTCGTGTTTCACCTGTTGGATGTCTATATATGTTACCTTTCACCTGTTGGATGTCTATATATGTTACCTTTCACCTGTTGGATGTCTATATATGTTACCTTTCACCTGTTGGATGTCTATATATGTTACCTTTCACCTGTTGGATATCTATATATGTTACCTTTCACCTGTTGGATGTCTATATATGTTACCTTTCACCTGTTGGATGTCTATATATGTTACCTTTCACCTGTTGGATGTCTATATATGTTACCTTTCACCTGTTGGATATCTATATATGTTACCTTTCACCTGTTGGATATCTATATATGTTACCTTTCACCTGTTGGATATCTATGTATGTTACCTTTCACCTGTTGGATATCTATGTATGTTACCTTTCACCTGTTGGATATCTATATATGTTACCTTTCACCTGTTGGATATCTATATATGTTACCTTTCACCTGTTGGATATCTATATATGTTACCTTTCACCTGTTGGATATCTATATATGTTACCTTTCACCTGTTGGATATCTATATATGTTACCTTTCACCTGTTGGATATCTATATATGTTACCTTTCACCTGTTGGATATCTATATATGTTACCTTTCACCTGTTGGATATATATGTTACCTTTCACCTGTTGGATGTCTATATATGTTACCTTTCACCTGTTGGATGTCTATATATGTTACCTTTCACCTGTTGGATGTCTATATATGTTACCTTTCACCTGTTGGATGTCTATATATGTTACCTTTCACCTGTTGGATGTCTATATATGTTACCTTTCACCTGTTGGATGTCTATATATGTTACCTTTCACCTGTTGGATGTCTATATATGTTACCTTTCACCTGTTGGATGTCTATATATGTTACCTTTCACCTGTTGGATGTCTATATATGTTACCTTTCACCTGTTGGATGTCTATATATGTTACCTTTCACCTGTTGGATGTCTATATATGTTACCTTTCACCTGTTGGATGTCTATATATGTTACCTTTCACCTGTTGGATGTCTATATATGTTACCTTTCACCTGTTGGATGTCTATATATGTTACCTTTCACCTGTTGGATGTCTATATATGTTACCTTTCACCTGTTGGATGTCTATATATGTTACCTTTCACCTGTTGGATGTCTATATATGTTACCTTTCACCTGTTGGATGTCTATATATGTTACCTTTCACCTGTTGGATGTCTATATATGTTACCTTTCACCTGTTGGATGTCTATATATGTTACCTTTCACCTGTTGGATGTCTATATATGTTACCTTTCACCTGTTGGATGTCTATATATGTTACCTTTCACCTGTTGGATGTCTATATATGTTACCTTTCACCTGTTGGATGTCTATATATGTTACCTTTCACCTGTTGGATGTCTATATATGTTACCTTTCACCTGTTGGATGTCTATATATGTTACCTTTCACCTGTTGGATGTCTATATATGTTACCTTTCACCTGTTGGATGTCTATATATGTTACCTTTCACCTGTTGGATGTCTATATATGTTACCTTTCACCTGTTGGATGTCTATATATGTTACCTTTCACCTGTTGGATGTCTATATATGTTACCTTTCACCTGTTGGATGTCTATATATGTTACCTTTCACCTGTTGGATGTCTATATATGTTACCTTTCACCTGTTGGATGTCTATATATGTTACCTTTCACCTGTTGGATGTCTATATATGTTACCTTTCACCTGTTGGATGTCTATATATGTTACCTTTCACCTGTTGGATGTCTATATATGTTACCTTTCACCTGTTGGATGTCTATATATGTTACCTTTCACCTGTTGGATGTCTATATATGTTACCTTTCACCTGTTGGATGTCTATATATGTTACCTTTCACCTGTTGGATGTCTATATATGTTACCTTTCACCTGTTGGATGTCTATATATGTTACCTTTCACCTGTTGGATGTCTATATATGTTACCTTTCACCTGTTGGATGTCTATATATGTTACCTTTCACCTGTTGGATGTCTATATATGTTACCTTTCACCTGTTGGATGTCTATATATGTTACCTTTCACCTGTTGGATGTCTATATATGTTACCTTTCACCTGTTGGATGTCTATATATGTTACCTTTCACCTGTTGGATGTCTATATATGTTACCTTTCACCTGTTGGATGTCTATATATGTTACCTTTCACCTGTTGGATGTCTATATATGTTACCTTTCACCTGTTGGATGTCTATATATGTTACCTTTCACCTGTTGGATGTCTATATATGTTACCTTTCACCTGTTGGATGTCTATATATGTTACCTTTCACCTGTTGGATGTCTATATATGTTACCTTTCACCTGTTGGATGTCTATATATGTTACCTTTCACCTGTTGGATGTCTATATATGTTACCTTTCACCTGTTGGATGTCTATATATGTTACCTTTCACCTGTTGGATGTCTATATATGTTACCTTTCACCTGTTGGATGTCTATATATGTTACCTTTCACCTGTTGGATGTCTATATATGTTACCTTTCACCTGTTGGATGTCTATATATGTTACCTTTCACCTGCTGGATGTCTATATATGTTACCTTTCACCTGCTGGATGTCTATATATGTTACCTTTCACCTGCTGGATGTCTATATATGTTACCTTTCACCTGCTGGATGTCTATATATGTTACCTTTCACCTGCTGGATGTCTATATATGTTACCTTTCACCTGCTGGATGTCTATATATGTTACCTTTCACCTGCTGGATGTCTATATATGTTACCTTTCACCTGTTGGATATGTTACCTTTCACCTGTTGGATATGTTACCTTTCACCTGTTGGATATGTTACCTTTCACCTGTTGGATATGTTACCTTTCACCTGTTGGATATGTTACCTTTCACCTGTTGGATATGTTACCTTTCTCCTGTTGGATATGTTACCTTTCACCTGTTGGATGTCTATATATGTTACCTTTCACCTGTTGGATGTCTATATATGTTACCTTTCACCTGTTGGATATGTTACCTTTCACCTGTTGGATATGTTACCTTTCACCTGTTGGATATGTTACCTTTCTCCTGTTGGATGTCTATATACGTTACCTTTCACCTGTTGGATGTCTGTTACGTTTCACCCATTGGGTGTCCATATATATTGCGTTTCACCTGTTGGGTGTCCATATATGTTACATTTCAACTGATGGATGTCTATTAGGTTACGTTTCATCTGTCGGATGTCTATTACGTTACGTTTCAGCTGTCGGATATCTGTACGTTACGTTTCAGCTGTCGGATATCTGTACGTTACGTTTCAGCTGTCGGATATCTGTACGTTACGTTTCAGCTGTCGGATATCTGTATGCGCTACGCTTCAGCTGTCGGATATCTGTATGCGCTACGCTTCAGCTGTCGGATATCTGTACGCTACGTTTCAGCTGTCGGATATCTGTATGCTACGCTTCAGCTGTCGGATATCTGTATGCGCTACGCTTTCAGCTGTCGGATATCTGTATGCTTACGCTTTCAGCTGTCGGATATCTGTACGCTTACGCTTCAGCTGTCGGATATCTGTACGTTACGTTTCAGCTGTCGGATATCTGTACGTTACGTTTCAGCTGTCGGATATCTGTACGTTACGTTTCAGCTGTTGGGTGTCTATATGTTATGTTTCAGTTTTCGGATGTCGATATCTATCGTGTTTCAGCTGTTGGGTGTCTATATGTTATGTTTCAGTTTTTGGATGTATATATGTGTCATGTTTCAGCTGTTGGATGTCTATATCTATCGTGTTTCAGCTGTTGGGTGTCTATATGTTATGTTTCAGTTTTTGGATGTATATATGTGTCATGTTTCAGCTGTTGGATGTCTATATCTATCGTGTTTCAGCTGTTGGGTGTCTATATGTTATGTTTCGGCTGTTGGATGTCTATATCTATCGTGTTTCAGCTGTTGGGTGTCTATATGTTATGTTTCAGTTTTTGGATGTATATATGTGTCATGTTTCAGCTGTTGGGTGTCTATATCTATCGTGTTTCAGCTGTTGGGTGTCTATATGTTATGTTTCAGTTTTTGGATGTATATATGTGTCATGTTTCAGCTGTTGGATGTCTATATCTATCGTGTTTCAGCTGTTGGGTGTCTATATGTTATGTTTCGGCTGTTGGATGTCTATATGTTATGTTTCGGCTGTTGGATGTCTATATCTATCGTGTTTCAGCTGTTGGGTGTCTATATGTTATGTTTCAGTTTTTGGATGTATATATGTGTCATGTTTCAGCTTTTGGGTGTCTATATCTATCGTGTTTCAGCTGTTGGGTGTCTATATGTTATGTTTCAGTTTTGGATGTATATATGTGTCATGTTTCAGCTGTTGGATGTCTATATCTATCGTGTTTCAGCTGTTGGGTGTCTATATGTTATGTTTCAGTTTTTGGATGTATATATGTGTCATGTTTCAGCTGTTGGAAGTCTATATCTATCGTGTTTCAGCTATTGGGTGTCTATATGTTATGTTTCAGTTTTTGGATGTATATATCTATCGTGTTTCAGCTGTTGGGTGTCTATATGTTATGTTTCAGTTTTTGGATGTATATATGTGTCATGTTTCAGCTGTTGGAAGTCTATATCTATCGTGTTTCAGCTATTGGGTGTCTATATGTTATGTTTCAGCTGTTGGATGTCTATATCTATCGTGTTTCAGCTGTTGGGTGTCTATATGTTATGTTTCAGTTTTTGGATGTATATATGTGTCATGTTTCAGCTGTTGGATGTCTATATCTATCGTGTTTCAGCTGTTGGGTGTCTATATGTTATGTTTCGGCTGTTGGATGTCTATATGTTATGTTTCGGCTGTTGGATGTCTATATCTATCGTGTTTCAGCTGTTGGATGTCTATATGTTATGTTTCAGTTTTTGGATGTATATATGTGTCATGTTTCAGCTGTTGGATGTCTATATCTATCGTGTTTCAGCTGTTGGGTGTCTATATGTTATGTTTCAGTTTTTGGATGTATATATGTGTCATGTTTCAGCTGTTGGATGTCTATATCTATCGTGTTTCAGCTGTTGGGTGTCTATATGTTATGTTTCGGCTGTTGGATGTCTATATCTATCGTGTTTCAGCTGTTGGGTGTCTATATGTTATGTTTCAGTTTTTGGATGTATATATGTGTCATGTTTCAGCTGTTGGGTGTCTATATCTATCGTGTTTCAGCTGTTGGGTGTCTATATATGTTACCTTTCACCTGTTGGATGTCTATATATGTTACCTTTCACCTGTTGGATGTCTATATATGTTACCTTTCACCTGTTGGATGTCTATATATGTTACCTTTCACCTGTTGGATGTCTATATATGTTACCTTTCACCTGTTGGATGTCTATATATGTTACCTTTCACCTGTTGGATGTCTATATATGTTACCTTTCACCTGTTGGATATGTTACCTTTCACCTGTTGGATATCTATATATGTTACCTTTCACCTGTTGGATATGTTACCTTTCACCTGTTGGATATCTATATATGTTACCTTTCACCTGTTGGATATGTTACCTTTCACCTGTTGGATTTGTTACCTTTCACCTGTTGGATATGTTACCTTTCTCCTGTTGGATGTCTATATATGTTACCTTTCACCTGTTGGATGTCTATATATGTTACCTTTCACCTGTTGGATGTCTATATATGTTACCTTTCACCTGTTGGATGTCTATATATGTTACCTTTCACCTGTTGGATGTCTATATATGTTACCTTTCACCTGTTGGATGTCTATATATGTTACCTTTCACCTGTTGGATGTCTATATATGTTACCTTTCACCTGTTGGATATCTATATATGTTACCTTTCACCTGTTGGATATGTTACCTTTCACCTGTTGGATATGTTACCTTTCACCTGTTGGATATGTTACCTTTCACCTGTTGGATATCTATATATGTTACCTTTCACCTGTTGGATATGTTACCTTTCACCTGTTGAATATCTATATATGTTACCTTTCACCTGTTGGATATGTTACCTTTCACCTGTTGGATATGTTACCTTTCTCCTGTTGGATGTCTATATATGTTACCTTTCACCTGTTGGATGTCTACATATGTTACCTTTCACCTGTTGGATGTCTACATATGTTACCTTTCACCTGTTGGATGTCTATATATGTTACCTTTCACCTGTTGGATATCTATATATGTTACCTTTCACCTGTTGGATATCTATATATGTTACCTTTCACCTGTTGGATATCTATATATGTTACCTTTCACCTGTTGCATATGTTACCTTTCTCCTGTTGGATGTCTATATATGTTACCTTTCACCTGTTGGATGTCTATATATGTTACCTTTCACCTGTTGGATGTCTATATATGTTACCTTTCACCTGTTGGATGTCTATATATGTTACCTTTCACCTGTTGGATGTCTATATATGTTACCTTTCACCTGTTGGATGTCTATATACGTTACCTTTCACCTGTTGGATGTCTATATACGTTACCTTTCACCTGTTGGATGTCTATATACGTTACCTTTCACCTGTTGGATGTCTATATATGTTACCTTTCACCTGTTGGATGTCTATATATGTTACCTTTCACCTGTTGGATGTCTATATATGTTACCTTTCACCTGTTGGATGTCTATATATGTTACCTTTCACCTGTTGGATGTCTATATATCGTTACGCTTTCACCTGTTGGATGTCTATATACGTTACCTTTCACCTGTTGGATGTCTATATACGCTACCTTTCACCTGTTGGATGTCTATATAATGCTACCTTTCACCTGTTGGATGTCTATATACGTTACCTTTCACCTGTTGGATGTCTATATATCGCTACCTTTCACCTGTTGGATGTCTATATACGTTACCTTTCACCTGTTGGATGTCTATATACGTTACCTTTCACCTGTTGGATGTCTATATGTTACGTTTCACCTGTTGGGTGTCTATATGTTACATTTCACCTGTTGGATGTCTATATGTTACGTTTCACATGTTGGGTGTCCATATATGTTAGGTTGCAGCTGATGGATGTCTGTTACGTTTCACCCATTGGGTGTCCATATATATTGCGTTTCACCTGTTGGGTGTCCATATATGTTACATTTCAACTGATGGATGTCTATTAGGTTACGCTTTCATCTGTCGGATGTCTATTACGCTACGCTTCAGCTGTCGGATATCTGCATTACGCTTTCAGCTGTCGGATATCTGTATGCTACGCTTCAGCTGTCGGATATCTGTACGTTACGTTTCAGCTGTCGGATATCTGTACGTTACGTTTCAGCTGTCGGATATCTGTACGTTACGTTTCAGCTGTCGGATATCTGTACGTTACGTTTCAGCTGTCGGATATCTGTACGTTACGTTTCAGCTGTTGGATGTCTGTAAGTGTCGTGTTTTAGTTGTTACATGTCTATATGTTATGTTTCAGTTTTCGGATGTCGATATCTATCATGTTTCAGCTGTTGGGTGTCTATATGTTATGTTTCAGTTTTGGATGTATATATGTCATGTTTCAGCTGTTGGATGTCTATATCTATCGTGTTTCAGCTGTTGGGTGTCTATATGTTATGTTTCAGTTTTTGGATGTATATATGTGTCATGTTTCAGCTGTTGGATGTCTATATCTATCGTGTTTCAGCTGTTGGGTGTCTATATGTTATGTTTCAGTTTTTGGATGTATATATGTGTCATGTTTCAGCTGTTTGGTGTCTATATGTTATGTTTCAGTTTTTGGATGTATATATGTGTCATGTTTCAGCTGTTGGAAGTCTATATCTATCGTGTTTCAGCTGTTGGGTGTCTATATCTATCGTGTTTCAGCTGTTGGGTGTCTATATCTATCGTGTTTCAGCTGTTGGGTGTCTATATGTTATGTTTCAGTTTTTGGATGTATATATGTGTCATGTTTCAGCTGTTGGGTGTCTATATCTATCGTGTTTCAGCTGTTGGGTGTCTATATGTTATGTTTCAGTTTTGGATGTATATATGTGTCATGTTTCAGCTGTTTGGTGTCTATATGTTATGTTTCAGTTTTGGATGTATATATGTGTCATGTTTCAGCTGTTGGAAGTCTATATCTATCGTGTTTCAGCTGTTGGGTGTCTATATCTATCGTGTTTCAGCTGTTGGGTGTCTATATATGTTACCTTTCACCTGTTGGATGTCTATATATGTTACCTTTCACCTGTTGGATGTCTATATATGTTACCTTTCACCTGTTGGATGTCTATATATGTTACCTTTCACCTGTTGGATGTCTATATATGTTACCTTTCACCTGTTGGATGTCTATATATGTTACCTTTCACCTGTTGGATGTCTATATATGTTACCTTTCACCTGTTGGATGTCTATATATGTTACCTTTCACCTGTTGGATGTCTATATATGTTACCTTTCACCTGTTGGATATCTATATATGTTACCTTTCACCTGTTGGATGTCTATATATGTTACCTTTCACCTGTTGGATATGTTACCTTTCACCTGTTGGATATGTTACCTTTCACCTGTTGGATATCTATATATGTTACCTTTCACCTGTTGGATATCTATATATGTTACCTTTCACCTGTTGGATATCTATATATGTTACCTTTCACCTGTTGGATATGTTACCTTTCACCTATTGGATATGTTACCTTTCACCTGTTGGATATGTTACCTTTCTCCTGTTGGATGTCTATATATGTTACCTTTCACCTGTTGGATGTCTATATATGTTACCTTTCACCTGTTGGATGTCTATATATGTTACCTTTCACCTGTTGGATGTCTATATATGTTACCTTTCACCTGTTGGATGTCTATATATGTTACCTTTCACCTGTTGGATGTCTATATACGTTACGTTTCACCTGTTGGATGTCTATATACGCTACGCTTTCACCTGTTGGATGTCTATATACGCTACGCTTCACCTGTTGGATGTCTATATATCGCTACGCTTCACCTGTTGGATGTCTATATATGCTTACGCTTTCACCTGTTGGATGTCTATATACGTTACCTTTCACCTGTTGGATGTCTATATACGCTACCTTTCACCTGTTGGATGTCTATATATCGCTACCTTTCACCTGTTGGATGTCTATATACGTTACCTTTCACCTGTTGGATGTCTATATATCGTTACCTTTCACCTGTTGGATGTCTATATATGCTACCTTTCACCTGTTGGATGTCTATATACGTTACCTTTCACCTGTTGGATGTCTATATACGTTACCTTTCACCTGTTGGATGTCTATATACGTTACCTTTCACCTGTTGGATGTCTATATACGTTACCTTTCACCTGTTGGATGTCTATATGTTACGTTTCACATGTTGGGTGTCCATATATGTTAGGTTGCAGCTGATGGATGTCTGTTACGTTTCACCCATTGGTGTCCATATATATTGCGTTTCACCTGTTGGGTGTCCATATATGTTACATTTCAACTGATGGATGTCTATTAGGTTACGCTTCATCTGTCGGATGTCTATTACGTTACGCTTCAGCTGTCGGATATCTGTAATGCTACGCTTCAGCTGTCGGATATCTGTACGCTACGCTTTCAGCTGTCGGATATCTGTACGTTACGTTTCAGCTGTCGGATATCTGTACGTTACGTTTCAGCTGTCGGATATCTGTACGTTACGTTTCAGCTGTCGGATGTCTGTAAGTGTCGTGTTTTAGTTGTTACATGTCTATATGTTATGTTTCAGTTTTCGGATGTCGATATCTATCATGTTTCAGCTGTTGGGTGTCTATATGTTATGTTTCAGTTTTTGGATGTATATATGTGTCATGTTTCAGCTGTTGGATGTCTATATCTATCGTGTTTCAGCTGTTGGGTGTCTATATGTTATGTTTCAGTTTTGGATGTATATATGTGTCATGTTTCAGCTGTTGGATGTCTATATCTATCGTGTTTCAGCTGTTGGGTGTCTATATGTTATGTTTCAGTTTTTGGATGTATATATGTGTCATGTTTCAGCTGTTGGATGTCTATATATATCGTGTTTCAGCTGTTGGGTGTCTATATGTTATGTTTCGGCTGTTGGATGTCTATATCTATCGTGTTTCAGCTGTTGGGTGTCTATATGTTATGTTTCAGTTTTTGGATGTATATATGTGTCATGTTTCAGCTGTTGGGTGTCTATATCTATCGTGTTTCAGCTGTTGGGTGTCTATATGTTATGTTTCAGTTTTTGGATGTATATATGTGTCATGTTTCAGCTGTTTGGTGTCTATATGTTATGTTTCAGTTTTTGGATGTATATATGTGTCATGTTTCAGCTGTTGGAAGTCTATATCTATCGTGTTTCAGCTGTTGGGTGTCTATATCTATCGTGTTTCAGCTGTTGGGTGTCTATATATGTTACCTTTCACCTGTTGGATGTCTATATATGTTACCTTTCACCTGTTGGATGTCTATATATGTTACCTTTCACCTGTTGGATGTCTATATATGTTACCTTTCACCTGTTGGATGTCTATATATGTTACCTTTCACCTGTTGGATGTCTATATATGTTACCTTTCACCTGTTGGATATGTTACCTTTCACCTGTTGGATATCTATATATGTTACCTTTCACCTGTTGGATATCTATATATGTTACCTTTCACCTGTTGGATATCTATATATGTTACCTTTCACCTGTTGGATATGTTACCTTTCACCTATTGGATATGTTACCTTTCACCTGTTGGATATGTTACCTTTCTCCTGTTGGATGTCTATATATGTTACCTTTCACCTGTTGGATGTCTATATATGTTACCTTTCACCTGTTGGATGTCTATATATGTTACCTTTCACCTGTTGGATGTCTATATATGTTACCTTTCACCTGTTGGATGTCTATATATGTTACCTTTCACCTGTTGGATGTCTATATATGTTACCTTTCACCTGTTGGATGTCTATATATGTTACCTTTCACCTGTTGGATGTCTATATACGTTACGTTTCACCTGTTGGATGTCTATATACGTTACGTTTCACCTGTTGGATGTCTATATACGTTACGTTTCACCTGTTGGATGTCTATATACGTTACCTTTCACCTGTTGGATGTCTATATACGTTACCTTTCACCTGTTGGATGTCTATATACGTTACCTTTCACCTGTTGGATGTCTATATATCGCTACCTTTCACCTGTTGGATGTCTATATACGTTACCTTTCACCTGTTGGATGTCTATATACGTTACCTTTCACCTGTTGGATGTCTATATACGTTACCTTTCACCTGTTGGATGTCTATATACGTTACCTTTCACCTGTTGGATGTCTATATACGTTACCTTTCACCTGTTGGATGTCCATATATGTTAGGTTGCAGCTGATGGATGTCTGTTACGTTTCACCCATTGGGTGTCCATATATATTGCGTTTCACCTGTTGGGTGTCCATATATGTTACATTTCAACTGATGGATGTCTATTAGGTTACGTTTCATCTGTCGGATGTCTATTACGTTACGTTTCAGCTGTCGGATATCTGTACGTTACGTTTCAGCTGTCGGATATCTGTACGTTACGTTTCAGCTGTCGGATATCTGTACGTTACGTTTCAGCTGTCGGATATCTGTACGTTACGTTTCAGCTGTCGGATATCTGTACGTTACGTTTCAGCTGTCGGATGTCTGTAAGTGTCGTGTTTTAGTTGTTACATGTCTATATGTTATGTTTCAGTTTTCGGATGTCGATATCTATCATGTTTCAGCTGTTGGGTGTCTATATGTTATGTTTCAGTTTTTGGATGTATATATGTGTCATGTTTCAGCTGTTGGATGTCTATATCTATCGTGTTTCAGCTGTTGGGTGTCTATATGTTATGTTTCAGTTTTTGGATGTATATATGTGTCATGTTTCAGCTGTTGGATGTCTATATGTTATGTTTCAGTTTTTGGATGTATATATGTGTCATGTTTCAGCTGTTGGGTGTCTATATCTATCGTGTTTCAGCTGTTGGGTGTCTATATGTTATGTTTCAGTTTTTGGATGTATATATGTGTCATGTTTCAGCTGTTGGATGTCTATATCTATCGTGTTTCTGCTGTTGGGTGTCTATATGTTATGTTTCGGCTGTTGGGTGTCTATATGTTATGTTTCGGCTGTTGGATGTCTATATGTTATGTTTCAGTTTTTGGATGTATATATGTGTCATGTTTCAGCTGTTGGGTGTCTATATCTATCGTGTTTCAGCTGTTGGGTGTCTATATGTTATGTTTCAGTTTTTGGATGTATATATGTGTCATGTTTCAGCTGTTGGATGTCTATATCTATCGTGTTTCAGCTGTTGGGTGTCTATATGTTATGTTTCAGTTTTTGGATGTATATATGTGTCATGTTTCAGCTGTTGGAAGTCTATATCTATCGTGTTTCAGCTATTGGGTGTCTATATGTTATGTTTCAGTTTTTGGATGTATATATCTATCGTGTTTCAGCTGTTGGGTGTCTATATGTTATGTTTCAGTTTTTGGATGTATATATGTGTCATGTTTCAGCTGTTGGAAGTCTATATCTATCGTGTTTCAGCTATTGGGTGTCTATATGTTATGTTTCGGCTGTTGGATGTCTATATGTTATGTTTCGGCTGTTGGATGTCTATATCTATCGTGTTTCAGCTGTTGGATGTCTATATGTTATGTTTCAGTTTTTGGATGTATATATGTGTCATGTTTCAGCTGTTGGATGTCTATATCTATCGTGTTTCAGCTGTTGGGTGTCTATATGTTATGTTTCAGTTTTTGGATGTATATATGTGTCATGTTTCAGCTGTTGGATGTCTATATCTATCGTGTTTCAGCTGTTGGGTGTCTATATGTTATGTTTCGGCTGTTGGATGTCTATATCTATCGTGTTTCAGCTGTTGGGTGTCTATATGTTATGTTTCGGCTGTTGGATGTCTATATCTATCGTGTTTCAGCTGTTGGGTGTCTATATGTTATGTTTCAGTTTTTGGATGTATATATGTGTCATGTTTCAGCTGTTGGGTGTCTATATCTATCGTGTTTCAGCTGTTGGGTGTCTATATGTTATGTTTCGGCTGTTGGATGTCTATATCTATCGTGTTTCAGCTGTTGGGTGTCTATATGTTATGTTTCAGTTTTTGGATGTATATATGTGTCATGTTTCAGCTGTTGGGTGTCTATATCTATCGTGTTTCAGCTGTTGGGTGTCTATATGTTATGTTTCGGCTGTTGGATGTCTATATCTATCGTGTTTCAGCTGTTGGGTGTCTATATGTTATGTTTCAGTTTTTGGATGTATATATGTGTCATGTTTCAGCTGTTGGGTGTCTATATCTATCGTGTTTCAGCTGTTGGGTGTCTATATGTTATGTTTCAGCTGTTGGGTGTCTATATGTTATGTTTCAGTTTTTGGATGTATATATGTGTCATGTTTCAGCTGTTGGAAGTCTGTAAGTGTCGTATTTCAGCTGTTGGGTGTCTATATGTTATGTTTCAGTTTTTGGATGTATATATGTGTCATGTTTCAGCTGTTGGATGTCTATATCTATCGTGTTTCAGCTGTTGGGTGTCTATATGTTATGTTTCAGTTTTTGGATGTATATATGTGTCATGTTTCAGCTGTTGGGTGTCTATATGTTATGTTTCAGTTTTTGGATGTATATATGTGTCATGTTTCAGCTGTTGGGTGTCTATATGTTATGTTTCAGTTTTTGGATGTATATATGTGTCATGTTTCAGCTGTTGGGTGTCTATATATATCGTGTTTCAGCTGTTGGGTGTCTATATGTTGAAAGCTAGGCTATTAAACTGATTAAAACTTGCATTCTAATCTTTATAAATAAACAGTTTATTCAGCTAGCTCTAATGATAGTCATGTGGATATTTGGTTTTGCTGTAAGTGCAGAGCTTGCTCTGATTAGAGGTTAACATTAATTAGTTTTTTTTAAATATTTTTGCATAAAATTGTTAGTAAAATATATTTACCTCACCTTTTGTTGCTGTTTGTTTGTTCATTGTTAGTAACTTAGTCAATGAATTTTCAGCTTCATGCTATAAGCTCACTGGCTGTTGTGAAGAGCATAATGTGCCTGCATGATTTTTCTTTGGTAAAAGTTGGTACTGTGCATATTTATATTATGTATCGCCAAGCAGAATGATTGTATGATATTAAAACTGTATTGTAATTTAGCTCTATATTTTGTATAGGGGTATGCACAACCAAGTCAAAATCTTAGTAAAATGTACCACATACATTTATAGTTCAGTTTGTGAGAAAGCTGGGACATCTGAATTATCTGGAAATATGCTGTAGTTTATATATATAAACTTTTTACTTGTACTGCAAAAGATATTTTAAGTGTCTAGCTTTACAGATTTTCAAATTCCTTGTTTTCTTTACCATTCAGTAGGGTAAATTGTAATAGTGATCTAATTAAATAAAGCTTGTGTGTTCTACTGATATGTAATTTTGCTGCAACACTGAGGGTAAAACAACAAATTATTTTAGTCTGGAAATTCACATAATCTTTTCAATAGACTGAGCATACGTGACTGCCACCTACTTGTGGTCAGAGTAGTCTCCCTTTTTAGCATAGTGCTGTGTTGTGGATACCTTTGGCTGACATAGATGTCAGCTTGTGAGGCAAATGAATTTCTTTTATGTAAGCATCCTTTACATAAGAAAAGTAAAAAACAGTAGAAATAAACCTAGTGCCAACTCCTTTTATTTTGTATTATGTTTATAACTCTTGGTTATTTAAAGTGTCACTACAATTTAAGACCATTATGAATTGAAGTATTAACCCTTTTGTAATGGGCTTGGTAAATATACATGAGTTTGTATACCCGTTTGCACATGTTAAGTATTTGCACTATAACTCCGGATACAGTATATGTAACTTCACAAAATTTAGTAGATTTTTGGTAAAGATTAGTTTTTTGTACACAAAAAATCACATTTTTTAATGAAATTTTTTTACTAAATATTTGTTTGCAAAAATATCAAGACTGTCTCATTACTAGTTTTGAGTGCAAGGTGATTTCACATTACGATTATGATTCACTCTGTTATTTTCTGTACCCTAACTATGTGTGGTCTGTCACTCGATCATCCTTGTAACCATCGTTCGTAACTGGTGTTTATGTTATTTCAACAGTTCAACTGGCATTTGTTTCTTTTTTTTTTTTTTGTGTCCAAATTAAGTGTTGTTGTTTTTTTCAGTAGTAACAAGAGTAAATAAAAACATGAAACCTTTGGATGTTGAATATTTAGACTGGAAACATAATAATAGTTTAAGAGTTTTTTATCTTTCCAGAGATTATAAACCTTTTCTTAAGTTCTTGTAATAATTTTTGAGTAACCCAAGAAATTAAATTGTCAAATACTTTAAAAAATCTATTGTTTAAAAAGAAATAATAGAGAGTACAGGTATACCACAGGGAATGGAAGCTAAGTACAGGTGTTTTCTTCTTTTGGAAAATAAGAGGATAAATTCAGTTATTGTTCATTTAATCTACCGTTGAGGTGGTCCATCAGTATCTGTCGTCACAGAATGTGTGTTCTTGTTAATATTTAACTGAAGTTGTGTGTGTTTGTACTGTATAGCAGCGACAGTTGTTAGAACAGCAGGAATGGAGGAGGTATCAGAAAGAACAAGTGGAGAAGGAAAGGTTACGCCTCGAGAGAGAAAACAAAGGTGAAGCAACCTTCTGTCCCACATTCACTTTACTGTATTATAGTTTGATATGTGAAATTATTTCATAAGTATATTTTAACAACTTGTAACAGATATTCAGTAAAGAAAGGTTTTCAAAAAAATACACATTAATTCAGTAATATGAACATTTTGTCATTTGTGTTTATTTCTTTATTAATTAATTTTACATTATTAGTATTACATAGACTTACTAACACTTTAGTGGTTTGAGTTGTTAAAACATTTAGAATTCACCCACGAACTGTGTGTGTCTATATATAAAAATTAAAAAAAGCTAACAGAAGCAAATTGTCGCATTTTGTGTAATAAGTTTTCAGTTATTTTTAGATTACCTAAGGTCAGTATATACAAATTTATGTGTATGGTATTAGAATTGCACTTTAATTATTCTCGACAAAGTGGTATCATTTTAGCCACTTATGCGTGTGCATTCTTTTGAATTAATAACTCAGAAATGAAACTATAAATTTGAAACGGACAATTCAGATATGAACCATCAAATACCATAATATTCTTGGGCCTTAATTAGACTTCCTTGGTAATTTTGTAAGTAAATAAAGAAGAGAACAGTCTGGGTGATGTAATTATATGCCCAACTGTTACACAACATGGACGTTTGACTTAAAAGGCTTATTTCACGCAGGTGTTATTTACAAAACACGGTCACTGTCCTGATGATGTACTAGTTATTAACAAAGTAGGATCACGTGCTAGTTGTTGACAGAATACTCTCACAGATGTAAAGATTTAATATGCTAATTATTAACAAAATATCACAGCCCTAAGGAACTGCCAAGGTAATCATTTAAACAAGCAGAGGAACCAGTTAAATTAATTCATTTTTAATTTATTTTTTATTTTATTTTTTTCTTTCCTCACCTGGGGCCTGACATGGCATAGCGCGTTAAGGCGTGCGCTTTGTAATCTGAGGGTCGCGGGTTCGCGCCCGAGTCATGCCAAACATGTTCGCCCTCCCAGCCGTGGGGGCATTATAATGTGACGGTCAATCCCACTATTCGTTGGTAAAAAGGTAGCCCAAGAGTTGGCGGTGGGTGGTGATGCATAGCTGCCTTCCCTCTAGTCTTACACTGCTTAATTAGGGACGGCTAGCGCAGATAGCCCTCGAGTAGCTTTGTGCGAAATTCCAAACACAACAACAACAACTTTCCTCACCATATCTTGAGAAATGAAACAAAAAAATCAAAGTTAAATAATAATATAAAACCATGGTAGAGTTAATATTCTTTGAAATGGTTCTTAGATATTAAAGAAATGTATAAATAAATGAACAGTAGAGCATTTGTGTATTATGGCTTCTATTTTTGGTGGAAAAGTATCTTTTATAAATGAGTTTCTTATAGATTTTATTTTGTATTTAAATATAAACAAACCTATTTTAAAGCATAGCTTCATTTATTAATTTGTTGATGTAGGGAGAAAGATGAAGAAGAGGCTTTGGAGAGAGTAAGGAAAGCCCATCAAGCCCAGTGGCAGCAGGGAGATAAGGTTCTCAACAACCAGCAGGGTTCTGCAGCTGACGAATCGGAACGACAAAGACAACGAGAGAGAGAGCAGGCAAGGAGAAGACGGAAGCTGTGAGTGAAAGTGTCGATTGACGACTTCAGATTTGTTAGCCTTTGGTCACTGACTATAATTTTTTAAAATAAGTAATTAGAGATAGCATTTACTTGAAGTTAATCTTTAAGAGAAATGGACTGAATGTTTTTTTAATTCATTTTAAAACTGAGATTCCTCTATCAAGTAGACAAGTTTCTGGTCTTGATATTGTCATGTAACATTCAGTTTGGTTCGAGTCGGTTATTATTTCTAAATTTCATTTACAGATGGCGGGTCAAATAGATATGAACCGTCAAAGTGACATCATGGCGACTTTTGAAGAGATGCTGTAACGAACTTGACAGATGAGTGTAGTAGCAGTGTGTACCACACGTGGTTTACCAAAACAACAGTGACTTACCCAGGCATCACTTTGTCAGTTGTGTTGATAAAAGTTTTGTTGAAAAAGTGACGACACCGTGCTTATGGAGGCTATGGTGTTGCAGGTGGGGTAATGGTAATGTTGGACACCATTAACACCAGTGATATGTTTGTCTACTAGATGACCTATACCGAAACTTGTAATAAGAGAAATATACCCTTGAGTATTGAATGTAAGACTTGTGTGAAAAAGCTATAAGCTCATATTACATTGTCATATTGTATTAGTGTATGCTTGGTCATTAACTTCACATTTGAAACTGAATTTTGCTTTCCTGGGTGATCACCCAACACATCATCATAGTATTGAAAGGTAAACTGTGTTTACCATTTTTCCTTGTGGTTTTTTTTTTTTCACAGTGAATATTTTGTTTTTCCCAGGCAGAGGAACATCTTGAGATCGTTGTATTATAACTTTACAAAACATTTATCAGCTCATGAAAATGCCTCTGGTGTGATTAAATTAGTAGGTGTGGAAGTATTGGTTTTTTTTAGATGTCTTCCCAAAAATTATTTGAAGAAATAAAAACATAATGTGGCGTTTAGTTGGTTTGAGCACATTTGTTTGTTGTGTAACTTTTATCTAGTGCTCTTCTCATCTCTCTACAGACACATTAAACACATCAAGAATATATATGTATTTCATTCATTGTGTCCTTACAGTTGAATGTTTGTTCCCCAAACATAACAGAACTTTAGGTTAATTTGTTAATAAGTGAAGCCACACTTTTATGTGTTGCTTATTCTATGTGTGCTGCTGTTTTAAGTTTGACCAAAAAAAAAAACAACAAGCACATTTCCACTTAGCTAAACTTGTGAATATGTGTATACAAGTGTGTATGTGAAACAAGGAAACTGTAGTTTAGTATCAACCTCTGTTGAGTTTGTAAATATTCGTTATCATTTTAGAAACCAGATCAGTAGGAGTTTTCACATTTGTACATTCTCATTTTCAAGGAGTTCTCAGCTTCTGTCAGCAGTAGGGGTATTAGTATAATAGTTCTTTACATTTCTTATTTGTTTTTTAATATTTTATTATACAACTGTGGGGTTTGGTGATGGTGCGTTACCTGTGTATGCTGTGAAGTGTGATTGTCACCAGAAAGGTTAAATGATAGACTGTTAGGAACAGGTTGTGTTTGCGAGGATTGTCGATAGGTTTATACTACTGAAAGATGCAAAGGTTTCCTGGAGAAGAGATGAATATTAGAAAACAATCCATTTTTGAGAGGTTTGGCACTGGTTCTCCTGTAGAGGGAAGTTCCATACCAGGTCGTGTTTGAGGGGTGTATTCAAGTTGAATGACTTTCTGATTGAAGAGATAGTAATGATTCTCTTTTTAAGTGTGAGCTGCTGAGCTTTTGGATGTTTGTACTTGGTAACCGCTACAGTTTTACTATAAAACCTATAGGTTTTTGTGTTTATTTTACACATGATCTGTGTGAAGATTTTTTTTTATTAAATTCTGCTGAAACTGAAACAAGTTTGGTTGTGTTTTTTGTGAGGAGTTTTCTGAAATGATTTATGACAAAAGGAAATTCTACTATTAGTGGTATACTCAATGGCCCTGTGTTTTTAATTCAAGCGACACGAATTTTTGTAAGTACATTAATGCTATACCCTTGTAACTGAATTGGAAGGATGTTGATGCAGGCAATCTTTCGTACGGTCCAGTAGTTTGGTGTGTTAAGGTAGTATTTTAGTATCGTCTGTATAAATGAAATTTTAAGGATGTATAGTTTGTTTACTAAAATAGCTACTTTGAGAACACAAGACATTCAGAACAGTATGTCTTGAACTTATAAGAAAAAATATGGTTAGGTACAATTGGTATTTCTCTGTTTTTAAGCAAATATCTTTAAACAAAATTAAAAATGTGAAAATCATTTTACTATTTACTTGTTTCTAATCTGACTTGACTGTAAATCTCCACCAATTTTCACAAAGTATTTTGTTATCTATTGTACTGAAAATAACATTCTTTGTTGTCTCACATCATGAAGTAAGTATAGAAATATATATATTTTGCCATCAAAGCTGACTTTGAAATGCTAGTTCATAAACTAGACCATGTATAACTACAAGAAAGCCCACATCCTTCTACAGGTTGATTGTTATAATCAAAACAATTTGTCCTCTTGTTTCAGGTAATTTGTTCTTAAGTCATACTGAAATTTCCAAAACAATGTGGATGTCATTTTTTAGGCATTTACAAAATTTGATTATCTGTTAACTTGTAAGTTTGTATGGTTCTTCTAGTAAAATGTGACACTTGGCAAGAGAAATAATAACAAAACCAGATTTTCTTCTCAACCCTGGAAATGGCTGTTAGGTTCTGAAAACTGACTGGGTGTGCCCTTGTGGTGAGTATGTAAAACTGTGAATTTGAGGGTTCATGTTTTGTATTCTGCTGCAACAAATCTGTACTTCATGGGGGACTGTGAGTGTATCATAACAGTGATCAAACCCTACTTGTGTAGTACAAGAGTGGGTGCTGTTGATTAGTTACCTTCCTCTTGCTGATAGCTCTTTATCTCTGTGCAGAAATTCAAAATAACATTCAGAAACCTATTTTTGTCTTTATAGCAACAACACAGGCACATGGATATGGTGTTTGAATTATAATGTTGTTCTTAGCTACTAACTTCGTTATGTAAGGTTTAGATAGCAAAAACTGTATTTTGTATTCATTTTTTTCCTTTTTTCAGTGCTTCAAAGATTAATTATAGATTAAAAAAAATTAAACCATTGCAATGTTATTAAATAACTTCCAAGTAAAAATTGTTACAAAAGCAACATGAACACTTACAACACTGTATATCTTATTTGGGACACTCAGTGTTGAAGTTTCTACATGTTTGTAATATGACTGTGTGTGTGGGATCAGTGATGTGTGCACGTGGAAATCATTTTACGTACAATCAGAATGTTGCTAGTTTTATTTTTGTAACTGGTTGAATCAGTTTCATTTTGTCTAATCAGGCTTTCAAATAGCTTGAGAAAATAACATTATGCTCAATATTTTTGAAGTAAAATGACATTAGAAACATTCTTACCAGTATTACACTTAAAGATGTGTATCTTTGTATTACACTTAGAGATGTGTGTCCTTTGTTTTTACTTTTTAAGAAGTGATCAAAAATGCATTTTCTGTAACGAAACCTTCACACATAAAAGTTCAAACTGAGTAAATACGTAGTATGATTTTTTTATTTTCTTTTTTAAATTAAAATGAATGTTTGTTACTTTGTTTTGAAATGGCAGAAGCAGTGAAATTTATCATTTGACTTTTGTTGTTAAAATAATTGTAACATTTATCTCAAACATTCTCTTGAAAAATTATGTTTGTACAGAAAATGCATTTTATTTTTCTCATTTCCTTATCTGTGTCTAGTAATCCCCATTAGGTTTAATTTTCATGACTGATAAAATCACTTATGTGGTTTAGCTTATAATGATTAGTGTATCTACTACATTGAACCATTAGTTTAATATTACGGATCAGAAGTAAGTGATTTAGTGTGTGATAGAGTATTAATTAAAGACTGAAGGAAAAACTTGAATACATTTTACTGTATCTGACGTTATCATTTAAATGTTTGTAACAACAAATTTATACAGAGTGAGAAAACCGTTTTGTTGTTTACAGAGTAGATGAGTGGATACCTTTTTCAAGTAAACTTTCCTTTCTCGTGGGGCCAATTGAAATCACTTTGGTATTAAAATAATTTATTCAACTGGTATTCGTTAGGAAGTAGTTCAATAAACAAAAATGTCTTATTCGCAAGGTGGCAAACTGAAAATATTTAGTTGGGTACAGTCGAAGCAATGATTCTAAACAAGTAAGTACGTGGTTCAAAAATTGGAAAATTATGTTGTTAAAAAACTCTCGCCGAGAGAATTTTTATCACAACAAAGTGAAACAAATTAAACTAGCAAACAAACTTTTGGTGATGTGTGGAATTAACATTAGATATATCTTATCATCTATTCAAATCCATAACTTTTGTATTGTGCTCTTAAATGCCTTAAAGAAGATTGGACAAAATGTTGGTTAGTATTCGTTGTCATTGAATATGAAGATAATTTCTGAAAACAGTAAATTTCCAGTCCATTTCATTTTCCAAAAGAGTGGAGTTCCTGTGATTAGTTAATGGAAGATGGATGAATGCAGTTTCAGATTAAAAACAGTGTATATTCTCAGTTGTCTACATTTATCTGGTAGCAAGTTCCATCCAACACGGAGCTATGATTCCACAGTATAGTTTGCAAAACGTTGTGTGAAGACTTACACGTGTATAGAAAGGAATATATTTTTGTGGGTTATGAATTTTTTTGACAGCTTGATTCAGCGGATGGACCAGTTTCAGAAGTTAGTTCATTCTCGAGCAATAGTTTCTTTTTTTTGTAAAAGGAAAATTAAAAGAATGTAGATGACAAAATTTTGACTTCCAGCCAAGTGCTTGTTTAGACTATTATTTTAATGATATAGTAAAAGTTAGATTTTGTTTTTCTCTTTGCTGCTTCAAGTTTTTGTCAAATTTGCACACACTTGTTTTGTAATGAATCTCAATTTTTCTGAGGTTAATGGTAACAGTTAAATTCTTACCGGATATAAAGTTGTAGTGAAAAAGGTGGACATTGCATTTTGATCATGGATTGTAACAAGATCCACAGCTGTGACCGAGTGTTGAGCAGTTTTTTCATGCTTGAGAGGTTACAAGAAATTATTTATTTGGAGTATAATTAGGCTGTCGTATAAGAGTGTGTCTGGTGTTTGTATAATATTTTGAATCATTTTCAGTAGGTAGAAAAGTAAGTTTCCTGTGAGTATAGGGTTCATCCAAAACTTCTTATATTAAGATTGAATATGGATAAGAATGTTGTGAATAGATGATTTATTACTGATGATAACTATTTGTTCCTCATGTTTGTTATCTATCAAATTTGGTTTACTGATACAGTTTTGGCTTTTAACATGTTTTTTATATGTTGCATATTTCTTGTTTTGTGTTATAAAATCATTTAATACATTTTACTATATATGTTAAAGGAATTGTGCATAATGTGCTGTTAATAGCTGTAATTGAGTGAAAAACATCCAATTAGCTGTTTTATCTTCTGTTTGACCCTAGTATTTCATACAACATCTGACTTATGGCTCTAGTAAGTTGAATTTAACCTTTGACTAAAGTGTCTAAATAACTTAAGCTGTAACTTTAAAAGTACTTAAATTTGTATAAATTTTCTTCAAACTTTCCGTTAAAAACAAACACACAATTATATTTATGGTAAAAATGTGTTGTTTTTCTTAACTACCCTAACTGTATTTCCCGCATAATTAAGACTATTCTTCAGTCCTATCATGTTAATTCAGTTTTGATTGCGAATCGAGAATAATCATACATCCTGTGTCTTCAAGAGGTCGTGCAGAGACCAGGGAATTCATTTTGTCATAAATCTGTGTACTGTGTACAAGTTTAGTAAAAGTCTTCGTTGATAGAAAGTTTTGGTCTTTTAATACTTGAAATGATGGGTTTGAAACTCGTTAAGAATGTTTTCTAAGCTTTTGAAAAAAACGTGATTTAAGATATGTACATTTTTTTTTTACAAAGACAGTTTGTGAAGCAGGTTTTTAAATATACTTTATATTGTAGTTGTATCAGTTTTAATGTTCAGTGCTTTTTTTTTTTAAATCTTGAAACTTGAAATAATTTCTTAAATATTTGCTATTGAAACGTGTTTTGTTCTTCTTGCAAAGTGAATGTGCTTTCATACCACCATTTAATTTGTCGATAATTTATTCTTACAAAAGTGTTACAGCTCATGAGGTTTCACTTTAATCCAATTCCATAAATGGTTGGAAAGGCTTTTAGGAAAGACTTGTAAATAATTTGTGTAGTTAATATGTTTAGATTGTGGTGAGACGTTTGTCGCCACTGGTAAGAAAATATATTCATCACGTGGAAGTGTTTGTACTCTGAATGTGTGTGAATGATTTTAAATATTAAAAGGTTTTAGTACTCAATATATTGCTTTTGTGTTTGTTTACTCCACTCAGTTATAGAAAACTTACCTGAAGGGTCGCGGGTTCGAATCCCCGTCACACTAAACATGTTCGCCCTTTCAGCCATGTGACGGTCAATCCCACTATTCGTTGGTAAGAGAGTAGCCCAAGAGTTGGCGGTGGGTGGTGATGACTAGCTGCCTTCCCTCTAGTCTTACACTGCTAAATTAGGGACGGCTAGCGCAGATAGCCCTCGTGTAGCTTTGCGCGAAATTCAAAAACAAACAAAAACAACAAATTCTCAGCTTTTCTTAAAGCTTGTTCTCACGTTGAAAATTTAATTTTAATTGTACCTTAGTCAAAGAGTACAGTTTGTCCCGGTTTTATGATAAGACATACAAACTGTCAGTCGTATCCTATCACGTATTTAATAAGCATACTTGATAATCTTCTTGTTATTGTACTCTCTTGAAAAAATGCGTATACGTGTGGTGAAAAACCCAGGTCTGCGCAGGTTTATTGAAAGTACTGTAGCTGGATCTATAGACGTTGGTGAATGTATACCTATCACCAAAAATAAAAGTTGAAATTTCGAAAACAGTGCCAATGTAAATATATATATCGTGTAACGGGCTGTTAAATTCAAGTAAATTGGATAAAAGTTAAAATTATTTACATCTGTAACATCCATTTTGAAATTTGGGGTAAGAGTTTGATAATCTTAGTCGCCCGAATTTATTTTTTTCCCTAAAGCTTTTAGTTTATTGCAGGTGGTGTTACATGTTATAATATCATCTCTCGGTGGGGCAAGTGGTGGATTTATGGATTAACAATGCTAGAATCCGTGGTTCGAATCCCCGCAGTTGATACACAGATAGTCTAAATACTCTATAAATAAATAGACTGACAAACAAACAAGCCCGTTAGTCTCACAAAACAGATTGACGTGATTTCTAAACTTCCAATCAGAAATACAAACGGAATAATTTATTCCGTGGATTTTTTTTTATATGGGAAGTTCCCCATTCACTTGTATAAAACATCTAACCAAGTTAAATATAAATTATTCTTAATCCAAAGCACGGCCTAGTATAAGACAGAATTCAGCCAAATCAGAAGTGATATATTTAATTACTAAATGAAACCTCTCCATGGGCGCGTTATAAAAATACGGTCAATCACACTATTCATTGGTAAAAGAGTAGCCCAAGAGTTGGCGGTTGGTGGTGATGACTAGCTGCCATCCCTCTAGTCTTACACTGCTAAATTAGAAACGGCTAGCGCAGATAACCATCATGTAGTTTTGTGCGAAATTCAGAACAAACCGAATCGCAAGTGAGCTGTGAAATAAACATTCAACTTAACGTTATGACCACTATTTATCGCTCTATTAATTATTTCTGTAATGTATACTGTATATAATTACTAAAAGTGTGACGTTTTGCGATACATCGTCCGATACGATTTATATATCTTCATGAAATTTGGGAGGCTTTCAATAAACACTTTAAGTCTTTTGTACAAGAAACGTCAGAATTTCTAATGACGTATTTTTACTAAAACTTAATGATTCAATAAAGGGAGCTGAGTATTGGACACTATATGCTGTGTTAATTTGTTTTGTGAAAATCATTACATGTAATTAACAATAACAAAGTATATGTTTTATTTTACCTCTCTTGCTAAGGGCCAATAATTTGATCAGACCTGAGAATCAGAAAAAGCACTTTATAGTGTGAAGGACTTGGATAAGAGAATGTTAGTGATGTAGATAATAAATTACAGAGAAGTCTGACAAACGTTGCGACAAACCTTTTGATAAAACTGACGTATACACTCCAAAATCAGACATTTCTTCCTATTCGTGCGTATATTTAGGCCAATCAAATTACGCGTACTATAAGACTAGTTTTGATACTGTAACGTACCACTTTATGTATTATTCCAATGATAATAAAGCCCTGTACTTTATAAATGTGAAACTTTATTTGTTTAATAAGTAAAAAATTTAATTTATGGGTGGTTAACGAAATTATGATCTTTAAATAATAACATAATGGATTGTAATTACTTATTTGTTAATATGGAATCGTTTGCTTGATAAAATCCATTGCTAGATTAAAAATAAAGTATATAAACAACAGCCACCATATGATTGCAGCTCGTGTAGGAATAGTAGAAATTATGAAAACTCACTTTCGCACGCGCTAATTGGAAAACATGTATCCGAGTCAGCCGATTTTCAATGAATCATCTTTTGAGTTGGTTCCACGACTGGGACAAGGCCGGTATTTCACGTTCCTACAGTCTTCGCAAGAAACTTTAACTCCGGAAGCGTTGACGGCCACCTGCAGTAGGGTTATCGTCACAGCGCATGTTTCGTTTTGTTGACCCACTTTTAATGACGACCAGTAGAAACACATTAGATCCTAGTGACTAGCATTTTACTTTTATCAGCAAATCCTCATGGTCGTTAATCTATGTGTCTTTGATTCCACAGTTTCATTTATAAATTGGATTTTACGAACACACAAATGTATGTCTCTGCTCTGGAATTTCAATCTCAATTCACTAATTTGTAGCGCGAAAAAAGGGACAACGTGTGAAACTGCATTTCAAGAAGTACTGGGTGACGTGCGTGGGGGTGAGGCTAGGAGGTTCAGGCTCCTGCGTTTTTGCTCTCCCTTTATCTCAGCCATAAAACAAACTTGTAGCTTTCCTCGGATTCGCAGGCCCGGCATGGCCAAGTGGTTAAGGTGCTCGACTCGCAATCTGAGGGTCGCAAGTTCGATACCCCGTCATACCAAACGTGCTTGCCCTTTCAGTCGTTGGAGCGTTATTATGTAACGATAAATCTCACTATTTGACGGTAAAAGAGTAGCGGTGGGTGGTGATGACTAGCTGCCTTCCCTCTAGTCTTACACTGCTAAATTAGGGATGGCTAGCGCAGATAGCCTTCGTGTCGCTTTGTGCAAAATTAAAAACAAATCCTCAGATTCAGGCCCCAACGGCGTGCTTCATTATGATATTTTAAGTAAAGAAATCGATTTTTGTCTACTATATACCGCCATGAACTGCAAGATGTATAGCGTAAGTAAAAAGTGAAGAAACGATAAGAAATGTTAGCTAGTTTGTTTGTTTGTGAATTTCGCACAAAGCTACTCGAGGGCTATCAGCGCTTGCCGTCCCCAATTTAGCAGTGCAAGACTAGAGAGAAGGCAGCTAGTCATCACAACCCACCGCCAACTCTTGGGCTACTCTTACCAACGAATAGTGGGATTGACCGTCACATTATAACGCCCCCACGGCAGGGAGGGCGAGTATGTTTGGCGCGACCGGGGTTCGAACCCGCGACCCTCAGATTACGAGTCGAACGCCTTAACACGCTTGGCCATGTCAGGCCGGATATTAGCTGGAACTCCTTACCAATGCGCGAAACACGAAATATTAATCTTCCTCATGTTGGATTCGAAATGTTCAGACGTAAAACATTAACAAAATTTCTAACTTTAGTTATCACTATAGCTCACTGTAAACAGTTTCAGTACTGTATGTATCAAGTGAAAATATGCAAGACGTTTGGAAACATTCAGCAAATTACAGAACATATTCAAACGTGTAGAAACTTATTGTTACAAAAAAAATAAAACATTTATCTGATGCCAAAACAGTGGGAGTTAAAAGAAAGAAGAATATAAAGACTCAAGCAGAAACAACTAGATATATAACCAATCACAAGACAGCTGTACGTTTTGCAAAATACTTAAATAAACTGGACAAAGTGAGGAAAACTCTTTTCAAGTCAACAGCCTAAGTTTTAAGTTTTACTTTGCATTTGTTTATTAGATATAAATTTCGCGCGAAACTGTACTCGAGGACTATCTGCGATAGCCATCCCTGATTTTGAAGTGATAAAACTCGAGAGAAAGTAGGTGGGTGAAAAACAAACCATTTTTAACTTTTAGGTTACTCTTTGCCAACGAATTGTAGGATTGACGGAACTCTATAATGGTTCCAAGAGTTAAAGGACGAGTATGTTCGGGGCCGGGACTCGAACACTGAGTTTAAAAAACATATTGCTGCTTTCTTCCTCTATCGTTTCGCTGTCCCTAATTCTGAAGACCGATTACAGGAAGACAGTAACTGCACCTAACTTGTAGGTGTAAGTGTTACGTTATACTTTATCAGTATGTTTAAAATTGAATAATTTTATGGTGTAATTACACGAATAGTTGTACGGGCCCCTTGGGTAATTTAATCTCTGTTTTGAGGATAGTTTTGTGGAGTGGACATACACTGAGAGAACAACAGTTATCGCTGGAAATAGCTTATTCATTATTGCGCTTGTGTATTACACGCATCACGTAGCACGTGGCAGAAAGTGCATAAGTGAAGCAGGAACATATTGATTACGGATGAAACCCCAAACTTTAGTCTTGTGCATTTTGTTAAATAATTATACTGACCAATCAGCCAAAACGAAGGTCTACACTTGTGGCTCCCTTACGTCCTCCGTAAGGATTAAGGTTATATTCGAATTCTTTACAGCCAAGAATAAGAAAACAGTGATTAATTCGACAGTTTCAAGAACCTATGAGGTAAAGCTCAGTTCCAACGATACAACAGATAAAGCAGTAATTTAACTACTATAAATATGTCACCATTTTATGAGTCATGGAACTAGGCGAAAGTGTTTGCTTGAAGTTAAGCACAAAGCTACTACACAATGGTCTGTCCTCCAAGGGTATCGAAACCCGATTTCTAGTACTTTAAGTATGATGACGTACTGTTATGCCATTGTTTTGTTTTCAATAATACGTTATTTTAAAAAAGTTAACACCAATTTTATTTTGCAATAACACAACCTTACTCTTTCAGAATGGTAATGTCGGTTATTTACCTACTTTGTACGTATTATTGCTTATCACTTAATTAGGTTTGTTAAAAATTGCGCACCAATTAGCGAAATTATGGTAACAATGCTTTTCATAAGTATATTTATTATTGTACATTTATTAAAAAGTAATGACAATTGGATATTATTTTTCCATATTAAACAATAGCTAATATAAACATTTCGTTTATATTTATAAGCATCAACAATATCAAACTTTGTAGAGGGCAGTGCTGTTTTCCTCTTCGTCGCAAAAAAATTTTGTTTTTTTTCTTGCCGTTTGCTAATGATTTCAGATGTAAACCCTTCTGATATTAGAGTATCGTGTGACGTTGTGAAACTATATCCAGGGAAAACATGACTGTTCGATTAATTTCGTCGTATTTCGTTCCCCGACGAAAGAATAAGAGTTTATTAAGAAAACAAATGAGTGGAATTTAAAAATGAGTCTTGAAGTACAAAACAGTAGCTAACAGTTTGGTTGTTCTTAAGCGCAAAGTTACACAATTGGCTATTTGTGCTGTGCCCCCACAGGTATCGAAATCCGGTTTTTAGCGTTTTGCTCTACAGATCTTTCACTGACCCTCTGAGAGGCATTACTAAAAACTTACTATTCATAAGTTTTGTTTGTTTGTTTGTTTGTTTTGGAATTTCGCACAAAGCTACTCGAGGGCTATCTGTGCTAGCCGTCCCTAATTTAGCAGTGTACTAGAGGGAAGGCAGCTATCATCACCACCCACCGCCAACTACTCTTTTACCAACGAATAGTGGGATTGACCGTCACATTATACACCCCCACGGCTGGGAGGGCGAGCATGTTTAGCGAAACCCGCGACCCTCGGATTACGAGTCGCACGCCCTACGCGCTATTATTCATAAGTATATTTGAAATGAAACATTCTGTTTTAACGAACTTACGTTCTGATTACAAATAATCCCTTGTTTTGAATTTCGCGCAAAAATAGACGAAGACTATCTGCGTCAACCGTCAGTCACGTAGCAGTGAATGACAACTAGAGGAAAGGCAGCTAGTCATCACCACCCACCGCCAACTCTTGGGCTACTCTTTTATCAACGAATAGTGAGATTGATGGTAACTTCATAACGCTCCCACGGCTGAAAGAGTGATCATGTTTGGCGGGACGACGGAGACTGAAACCTGCAACCCTTAGATTGCAAGTCGAGCTTCCCCTATTCACCTGGCCATGCCGAACGGTTACGAAGAAAACCAACTAAAAAAATCAAATTACATTACTTTAAGTTTTTACTTAAACTAGCACAGATTTTTCTCAATGTTTTTGTAATAAAAGCTATTCAAAGACGAATATTATAAATGAAAATATTAAAAGGAATGCTGGTGCACTTAATTACAAAAAGGGTAAAAGTTCAGATATTAATATAATAAGCAGTATTTTTTTTTAGATCTTCAACATGATATTTGGATGATTTAATTAACGTCTAATCATACGACCCTTGAACACTTGCATATGTTGTTTTAAACTTCTATAGAAGGTTTACTACATTATATTGAAACGATTTTGAATATGCAAATAGGAAAAGCACAACCAGTAAAATTCGCGATGGAACGGGGTGTACGAGACTGACGTATTTAAATGTTTAAGCGTGTATAAAAATGCATCACTTTTGGGAAGGGTGTATAACAACCCTTTCAGACGCAAAATATTCATACGCTCAGATCATGTGTTCAGACCGGGGATTCAAAATTTACAAGACAGATTTTTTTTTTTTTTTTAAATACTTAATGGTACTGGTAAGCAAAGAAATGTGGATCATCTTAGGGCATAGGACCATCCAGAAATACACCCGCAACAAATCGTACCCAGCTGCGGTAAACAAAATGCGGTAAGAACACGTGAACATAAAGTTCAGTGGAAAAAAATCCACATATCTCAGGTAATAGTATGCAACATAGTAAAAAAATATCTCCGTCTGAAAAAGCAGTACATGTCACATGAATACAAGTTGCTTTCGCAGCGTATCTGTTTGACCATCACATATCTCAAATAGCTGGAATATGAAACAGGCATTCATGTTATTCTCTGGGAAGACACACCGGACAAGTAGTTGGGCACAGCGTCTATTTCTGTGCGATCGGAATGTCGAAAGAGGTGTATAGAAACAATCGTCTTCGTACACTAAATGGATCATGGAAAGCCATCAAGTAGATTACTTTCTTTTGAAAATGATAACTTTATGTCGAAGCCTTTTGCAATTGAACCTATGTTGCAGGACTATTGGTCGAATTGCAGGTTCGTCAGATAGAGCATGACCAAACCAAGCTCGTTTTAATATAAGGTAATTAACTTCTGAGTAAGCTTATATACTGCTCCAGTTTTGCTCGAGTTAAGCTTTATTACGAGACATTAGGCAATTTCCTATCATAATTTATCCTTTGAACAAGTAAAACAAGGCCTAGAATGGGCTGGTGATTAGGGTGCTCAACTCGTAAGCTGGGGGTCGTGAATCCCGTCGTCGAACTCGCTCGCTATTTCAGTATTGAGAGCGTTATAATGTAACGGTCATTCTGTTGATAAAAGAGTGGTTTTCAGAGTTGGCGGTGGGTGGTGTTGACTAGCTAGCTCCTTTCCCAAGGTAGCCCTCGTGTAGGTGTGAGCGAAAACCTGAAAGCAAACAAACAATTATTTGATAATAGTGAAGTACTGTTACTCATTCAAAGAAGAAACGAAGCGACCCCTATAATAAAATTAACGAACCACTAGAATAACACTGTTACTTGCTCTGGTTGATCACGAGCGGAAAGGAAACACAATTTATTGTTTTAAAGCTCGTTCAAATAAACGAAGTTAAACATTTAGAAGTTGTTACAGAAGTTTAAGCAGAGTAAACATTGCAGCTTTGAGAGCTTTAATGAACTGCAGTCGCCTGCTAATAGGGGCACAACGTTTCGATTTAAATACTGTTCAGAACGATTCGGTAAAACAGAAATGTATTCGTCTTTTCATTGAAAAGAGGAAACTGCGTTCTAGTCGAGTCCTCAAATTTACGTTTCGCAGGTAGATCAGATTCAACAGATATAGTAGAGTTCTCAAACTTACGTTTCGCAGGTAGATCAGATTCAACAGATATAGTAGAGTTCTCAAACTTACGTTTCGCAGGTAGATCAGATTCAACAGATATAGTAGAGCTCTCAAACTTACGTTTCGCAGGTAGATCAGATTCAACAGATATAGTAGAGTTCTCAAACTTACGTTTCGCAGGTAGATCAGATTCAACAGATATAGTAGAGTTCTCAAACTTACGTTTCGCAGGTAGATCAGATTCAACAGATATAGTAGAGCTCTCAAACTTACGTTTCGCAGGTAGATCAGATTCAACAGATATAGTAGAGTTCTCAAACTTACGTTTCGCAGGTAGATCAGATTCAATAGATAGAGAATATTTTCGATACATCCCTTAACAACGATTCGTATGATCCAGGATTTTCTCACACAGATGATTCATATTTTTAAGTGTTAGTGGTCAGTTTCCACCCGATGATGAGATATTAAATAATTGGAAAGTTAGTGGGAAATGTTTTACTTTGATGGTACTTTAGTGTATTTCTCTTTTTAAATCGAAGATCCAGTTCACATCGAATATTAGTTTGATCAATTTTTTATCGTGTTTTACTACATTAGTGTATATATAAAAACGAAGTATTACCCATAAGCCTGTTAATCTATCGTAATAATCTTTCATTCACAATGTGGGTTAACAAATAAGTTAAAGAAACTATGAGCTCTCTCGTTGTTTAAAAGACCATAAGCGAAGTGGTCGACTTCAGCTAGTTCGTGTTTGTGTTTTTCTTATAGCAAAGCCACATCGGGCTATCTGCTCAGCCCACCGAGGGGAATTGAACCCCTGATTTTAGCGTTGTAAATCCGGAGACATACCGCTGTACTAGCGAGGGGGGGGGCACAGCTAGTTCCGGAACGTACTAGCGAGGGGGGGGGGGCACAGCTAGTTCCGGAACACATTTAGATGAACTAAAAAAGATATTGTTTCACGCGTTAACCTTTGAGAGTAAACTTAAAACCGACCCTCGCGCGGTATCTCGACCGCTTCACCGACCGGATTGTCCCCTATTGAGGCAGTGGTGAGTTTACGAACTTCTAATCTTACTGAAATCCAGGGTTCGATTCTCCAAGGTGAAAACACAAGATGTGGCTTTGTACTATAACAAACGACAAAACTTCGTTCTTTAAGATCGTGTGATAGTCCACGAGTTTGAAACGTTCACTGAAATTTAATACAAGACTCTCTAACCTTTGTCGGCTAATTATGAATAATATAGGTTTAGCCTAAGAAGTATGAACAAAATTTTCCAAGGATGAATTTATTGCGAGAAACGAACAGCGAAATTGATACCCGGGTCGTAACCTAACGTGATATATCAGTACTTTTAAAAATACTGCATGCATGATATACGTTATGATAGATACGATAGCCATGTTCTTAAAACTAGAAAAACATTTTGTCGCTAAAGTTATTTCATCACGAAACGTATCATATCGAAGGACGTTTGACCTCACGAGCTAATGACATTCCAGCCTAATGACCCAGAAATATTTTCCAACATAGACAGCTGATAAACATTAACATTAAACAATTATTATATTATGTTAGTCCTAAAGCGAAAGGTGTATTTTTTAAGCAAAATTTATTGTACTGACAAAAATCCATTAATTGGAAATCGTACCAAAGCTATTCTATGAGTTCCCTCTTATTTAACGCTGAGTAATTTTCTCTCTGTTGTATTATAATTTGGCATGTATTAGTTCTCAGTTACCGTCGGTAACGTCTTACTACAACCGTTTCACGTGACGTAAGATTGTAATCGCGGAAGGCCTATTTTCTCAGTGTCAGCATCCTTTTAGCCAATTCAGCGTTGGTGTGGATAATCACAAGAGCATTTTCAGCTGAGTTAGCTGTCCTAATAACATGTGGGTTATATTTTAATGACGGGTTTAATAAAATGACATTTCATTACACAAACAAGGCCCTCATTTTAACATGTTTAATAACTTGGAGCAGCGTTGCTTAATCTGAGGTCCCGACACAAGAGATGGTCGTGAGGATATTGTGGAGGGGGATTGCGAGATAATAGAAAAATATTGAGATAATGAAAACTTTATAATATACAGTAATTTGCTACCACTTTGTGTGTGTGTAAGGGTATTGGGGCGTAAGAGCTTGGAATATTTTTAATGGGGGAACAACATAAAAAAACTTGTGAACTTCTGAGTTAAAGGATCGCTGGGCCATGACGTCACAATGACATCATGTGACTGAAGAATTGTTTGTTTGTTTTCTTAATTTCGCGCAAAGCTACACGAGGGTTATCTGCGCTAGCCGTTCATAATTTAACAGTGTACGATTAGCGGGAAGGAGCTAGTCATCACCACTCACCCCCAGCTCTTGGGCTACTTTCTGTCAACGAATAGTGGGATTGATTGTACATTGTAACGCCCCCCACGGATAAAAGGGCGAGCATGTTTGGCGTGACGGGGATTCAAACCCGCGACCCTCAGATTACGAGTCGACCGCCCTAACCACCTGACTATGCCAAATATAAGTTAAGAATCACGTATTATAAAAATGAAATAGAAACCTTATAACCCGAGCGCTTTCGAAAGGTGGACCTTTCATTTTCAGGGGCAAATGGGAGAAGTAGGTATTATATTATTTAAACTAGGTACTGCACGTTTGTAAATCTGACGGGCATTTCGTACAAACTGTACAAAAACACTATGACCCTAGAAAACCCTGACACATAAGTACATTACACGATTTGTTTTAGATTAGGCCCATGTCAGGTGAGAGTCAATAAAAGACGTGCTTTACAATTCAAATACAAAAAAAATAATACATACAACAATCGAAATAATAATTTTTATAACAACTGTACTGAAGTCCTTTCGAAACAGTGTTTGATCATGCCAATAGTATGCTATTTTGGAATATATTAAGCCTCGTGGTAGATCGCGTGTCATAATTTGTAGCCTATTCGTTTTTATAATGGTTTGTTTACTCATCTCTCAAATACACCTTATTACAACCAAAAATTGGAAAACAATACATAAAAGCTAAGTTACTGCACAGGTTCAGTGTTACTTCAACAAAACCTATTGATTCCACATATATACAAAGAATTTAATGTGTTTGTTTTGTTTTTCTTATAGCAAAGCCACATCGGGCTATCTGCTCAGCCCACCGAGGGGAATCGAACCTCTGATTTTAGCGTTGTAAATCCGGAGACATACCGCTGTACTAGCGGGGGGGCAAAAGAATTTAAACTGCCGTCTTCGACATAATTTCGACCAATTACGAACAATTTAGAAACACGTGATAAAAAAATCACTCAAGCAGCAATTTTGTTTTTATCACAGTTCGCTTAATTCGTCCATTTTGGACTCAAAATAACATACGGTTTTAACATTTCATATCTCTATTTTATTTCCCACAAATCACTGTCCATGAGTCCTTTCCTACATTACCACAATTCGCAGTTTGGTCGGACATAGTTTTTCTTTCATTGTTTTGTTATAAATAAAGTTTGTCTTTCTGTGATCATTTCCACTTACGCGGCCTGGCATGGCCAGGTGGTTAAGGCACTCGACTCGTAATTTGAGGATCGCGGGTTCGAATCTCCATCACACCAAATATGCTAGCCCTTTCAGGTGTGAGGGCGTTATAATGTTACGGTCAATCCCCCTATTCGTGGGTAAAAGAGTAGCCCAAGAGTTGGTGATGATGACTAGCTGCCTTCCCTTTAGTCTTACACTACAAAAGTAGGGACGGTTAGCGGAAATAGACCTCGTGTAGCTTTGCGCGAAATTCAAACCAAACTCCACTCACGTTTTTTTTTTCCCCTTTTACATATAAAGTCACAACCATTTCTAAAGGAGATAAACATGAAAAATTTACAGACCGTACGAATTTCTCATTTAGTGTTTCACTCTCGATGTCTTTCAGTCATTTTTCTTCACCAGAGTCAAACGTTTTCCAACACTGCCTCTGGTGAGAAATGTAATTTAAACTAAAAGATCGGTATTCAGTTCTCTCTCTTTATTACATATACCATAACCAGTACTCGAACTATAAATAAGTAGTCAGGCAATCTATCTGCCGGGAATTTAAGTACCCTATTGTTTGGTTATTGATTAGATGAAAATAAATATTTAACATAACTTTGCATAAAATAAACATTAAGAATATTCTAAAAACTTATCACGATTGGTGGAAATAAGAGTTGGCAGATGAAGAACCAGTGCAACACGTGAAGTCTTACTCTCGAAGTTTATCCCAATGGTAAGCCAGTAAGTGAAGTCTTTCTCGAAATGTCTCCAAGGATAAGTCAGTTAATAAAGTATTTCTCGAAACTTTCCTTCAATGTTAAATCAGTTAAGTGAAGATTTTTCTCGAATCGTCCCCCCAGCATAAGCCAGTAGGTCTTTCTCGAATCGTCCCCAAGGATAAGCCAGTTTAACGCTATTAGCCCTCAGGCTAATCGCTGAGTCACCGAGAGCAAGAAACCTGAACAAAAAATCTTCAAGAACCAAAAGTAGTAACTAATTTAGGGTTAACACTACAGGGTGACCCGTAAGTCCCTACTCATCCATATGTTATTATGTTATATTCAATTACGCATTATAAATTCGTTTCTTTTTTTCAGAGAAATATGGCCGATGTAAGCCTATTTGCACTTGAAGAACGTATTGTGACAAGTACGTGGGTATTTATTATGCAGCGAGAATAAGGGACAGCACACAGATACACTGGATACATAAGATACGTAGATGGGTAGGGACTTGCGGGCCACCCTGTACAATTAAAACAAAAAAAATTCTGTATAATGAACATACAGAGTTGGTATAATTAACGAAGCAAAATACGTATCCAAGAACAAATCATTTACCAAAAGATAAATTGATTTCACAATATCACTGATTTTTCCTTATGATAATCTTATATCTTAAACTGATTTAAATTTAACATGAAGTCTGCATAAAAGTTAAACTCCACACTTGAATTCATCGTTGTTAAATTAGTGTTTCAAGAAACAGTTATATTATCAGAACTAGCAGAGACACAAAAAACATTTGCGGTCAGATTAGCGATTTTATTGTAACAGTACTTCTTTATATACAAGATTTCTAAAATGCTACAGAATAATTCTAACCACGGACGCCGAAATAATTTAAGCCCATTGGACTTAGGCCTAACATTAGTTAAAATTATTAAATAAGGCTTATATTCGATAAAGAAATGAATTGACACTGTAGCTCGTGTACGCTTTAAGCTTTAGTTTCGTTAGGCCTAGGTTTTACCTTACTTAATAAAATCAGTAAATATATAATGTTATTCTAAGACCTAACGTTAGACCATCTTAAAAACCACGATAAGTTTTTAATATTTTATTTACAAAATGTCCACTAAAGTAGACTTACATCCGCTTTTTTATATCCCTTGAAGCGCAGGCAGATTTTCAGGACAGACAAAAACAGTGTTATCACTTTTGATGTTTAAACCTTAATTTTATACCAACACAAACAAGTTGTGTTAACAAAATTATCTGAGGAAATCACGTCTGTAGGGGAACTACTATAGGAAAAAACAAACAAACAAACACGGAATATGCAAAAAAAGGTTACATACTAACTTTTTTTGGTGCATACCACGATTCTTCGGTCACCACCAATGTATCGAAATCGTCCCTAACTTTACTTCATCACAAATATTTTTGTATTTAACTCTGTTGACAGAAAAATACGTGAGTACATTTGTAAATCTTCGAGTGTTAAGGGATAATAATTGAACTGGGTGATAAAATGCATTATCGTGAATAACTTTACAGTGGGGGAAAAAAATCGATCATTTGAAACTGTGAGATTTCAGCCCAACTCTTGGGGTACTCTTTTACCAACGAGGGACCGGCATGGCCAGGTGATTAAGGCACTCCACTCGTAATCCGAGGGTCGAGGATTCGAATCCCCGTCACACCAAACACTCTCGCCCTTTCAGCTGTAGAGGCGTTACAATGTGCAGTCAATCCCATTATTCGTTGGTAAAAGAGTAGCTCAAGAGTTGGCGGTGGAGATGACTAGCTACTTTCCCTCTATCTAGTCTTATACTGCTAAATTAGGGACGGCTAGCGCAGATAGCCCTCGTGTAACGTTGCGCGAAATTCAAAACAAACTAAACTAAACCTTTTACCAACGAATAGTTGGATTGACCGTCACATTATAACGCCCCCACGTCTGAAAGGGCTAGCATACTTGGTGTGACAGAGATGAAAACCCGCGACCCTCAGATCACGAGTTGAGCGCCTTAACTACCTGGCCATGCCGGGCCGTTGTGTGAAGGTTTTTTTTTTTTAACTTTTTGTTCTATGACACGGAAAGTTGTTTCCCTTGTATGTAATTGTAAAAGAACGCTCACAAAAACCGTAAAACACAAAATGTGGAACCGCAAAGTTGCATGTATCTCCGCATGGATCCAACAAACGTTCATGCCCCATTTGGTAAAGAATCATCAACAGGGGGCGTAGAAGTGGTAAAACATAAAACTGAAAAATTGTGTATATCTTCCCAAGGACCCAACGAACAAAGTTGGTGAAGATCCACCTACAGGAGATGAGGTAGTGGTGAAAAACGCCCATAAAACTACAAACCTGAAAACTTTGTGTGTATCCACCTATCCCCTTTGTAAAAATCCATCCATACTCTGCGAAGTAGTTACATGGACAGACTATTGTATTTATATAGATAACATATAATATACTATTATATTTATACAAATAGCACATAACAGACAGTACTATTATATTTATGAATGAAAAACACCAATCTTCATCATAATTTCACATTGTCTTTATTTAAGTCGTTAACCTTTTGTTTTGTATTATATTTCTACTGATGACAATAGCCATATGGCGCCGGCCCTAACTTTGAACAACTGACCAAAGTAAAGCCAATTAGCAACAAACTACCCTCCTCCATCCATTTTAAATAATTTATTATCACACTTATTACGCATCTATAGCTAAATATGCGGGTAGTATCACACGATACACCAGCTCCGAAATCAAGGGATCTAACAGAGGTCCAAACACACACGTACACGTGTACACGATCGTTAGTTTGTTTTGTGAATTTCATGCAAAGCTACACTTGGGCTATCTGCGCTAGCCGTCCCTAATTTAACAGTGTAAGACTAGACGGAAAGCATCTAGTCATCATCACCCACCGCCATCTCTTGGGCTACTTTTCTACCAACGAATAGCAGGAATGACTATAACATTATAATGCCCCCATGGCTGAAATGGCGAACGTTTGGTGTGACGGGGATTTGAACCCGTGACCCTGAGATTAACCACCTGGCCATGTCGGGCCCATGTATATACGAAATGCATGGTTAAGATTTTAATTGATTTTATAGCTCAATTACAACGACAACATACGTATATTAAAATTAACAGAAATGTCGATAAAATACGTAGAATTAACACAGTCTTTATAAATAGAAAAGTAAAAACAATCTTATTTCAAACTGTTTTTCATATACCATCAAGAGACTTCGAAACTGAACTTCTTTCCCAACGACGAGCTCAAATACGGTTTGTTTTTTTCAAATATTATATATTAATTATCTCGTGCATTATTGGATGCTAAGAACTTTTTCTTTTCAATAGTGGGCCTGGCATGGCCAAGCGCGTAAGGCGTGCGACTCGTAGTCTAAGGGTTGCGGGTTCGCGCCCACGTCGCGCTAAACATGCTCGCCCTTTCAGCCGTGGGAGCGTTCTAATATGACGATCAATCTCACTATTCGTTGGTAAAAGAGTAGCCCAAGAGTTGGCGGTTGGTGGTGGTGACTAGCTGCCTTCCCTCTGGTCTTACACTGCAAAATTAGGGACAGCTAGCGCAGATAGCCCTCGAGTAGCTTTGTGCGAAATTCAAGACAAACAAAAACAACCTTTTCAGTAGTGATTTGTTGACTATCACGTGGCGAGTGCCTAAAGCTGAAAGTAGTCGCGTACTATATATATATGCGTACGAGTGTATTTTGAGATATTACAGTATTTTTTTGGTACGTTTTGTGTGATCTGCTGAAAAATAAACAAAATCATATTCAAACAAAAATAAACAGAGGTAAGGTTGTGAACGCCAGTGTCTGTGTCTGATAAGGGTGAACAGTTGAAGCGGCCTGAAGGTGTTCGAATCAAGCATTCATATCGCATGTCAAACCGTCACGTGACTACTATAGGTAGAACTTGGATAACATTGGCAGAAACTGTCACACTGTTTGAAGAAAGCGCCAATAAGAGAGTTTGAAATGTGTGACCAGAGATCTGCTTTCTGTATTGGATGACGTAAAATTATAAATATTTATAACTTGGCAACAAAAACGTCTCCGAAGTCCGAGATGTTGCAAAAATCCTTCTAAGATTGTTCTGTTCTGGATTTAAAGATCTTCTCTCACTCAATGTTCAGAACAATGAGATTCGCCATCATTTTGGTTCTTTGTTATTTTTGTAGAGTATGTGTACAGTTTCCAGAAGAAGAACTAACACTGGGGGCACTTGTTAATACCTCTGGGGCCTCTACCCCAAACCAGTCCCACCTTCTCTCATTCTCCACCTCGACCATCATCCTGTTATATGAGGAACTCTTCGAATCATTACAGCTAGGACCAGCGGTCAATATTACTGACAGGTGCGCAAATTCTACCTATCTTTTGAGATATGCAGTCCAAAGACAGGAGCCCTGGGCCCTGCGTAGTAAGTATATCAATTTGTTCCAACTCATTCATATTTCACAGTTCAAACGTTCAGTCCACGTTACCAGTTAGCGACTTAAAGCCAGGAGAGTAAAAAAACCTTCTAAAATCAGACTCTACACTCTGTAGGTAAACTGAAAACAGTGCGTGTGCGTGACCCAATTTCGGACTTAACGTAAGCTGTTGCATTCAGGCTGTTGAGTTTCACTTTCTTTTGTGTGATGTACTTTGAAACAATTTAAATTAATTTATCGAAGTCTAGTCAAATGTAAACTCGTCTGTAAATCAAAGTGGTAATTCACTGTATTTATCAATAACTTTTGATCAGAGCGAGTTACCTGCATAAATGAGGCCTACAAACGAACCCACTAATCTCGTGTAGCTACTTTAACACAAAGTGGTATAAAACAAACACCTGCATTCAACACGATGCACTATTCATCAGTTGAATTTCCTCTCTGTTGCTGGAGCCCAGCATGGCCAGGTGCTATAGGCGCTCGACTCGCAATATGAGGGTCGCGGGTTCGAATCCATGTCGCACCAAACATGCTCGCCCCTTTCAGCCGTTGAGGCGTTATAATGTAACGACCAATCCCACTATTTGTTGGTAAAAGAGTTGCCCAAGAACTGGCGGTGGGTGGTGATGACTAGCTGTCTTCTCTCTAGTCTTACATTAGGAACGGACAGCGCAGATAGCCCTCGTGTAGCTCTGCGCGAAATTCAAGAACAAACAACTCTGTTGAAGTTAGGCCTAAAGCGATACACTAAACAAAACAAATAATTTTCGTAATAATATATATATATAAATATATATGATAAATAGGTGAAAAGTAATATAAATATTTATACCTTTTGATAAAAGTTAAGAAAATATGATATTTACATCCCAGGTAAATACAAAAAGAATATATTTTTATGTAAACCAACGTTTCACCTTTGCAAATTCTTTAGGGTTAATATACATAACTCTGTTTCAACATTTTGATCAATGAATACTTTTATGGAAATTAATATTAACCAAACAACGTAATGTACCTTACCTACTAACACTGTAATGTTTTTCTTGTCCTTCAATTAAAGAGCATGGCACCAGCATACACAAAACAGTCCCTCTTTAAGAATGTTTAGTGACCAATGATTAGGTTGGTTTCAAATATTCACGACATGCTTCTCAAAAGCTATCTGTTTTACCCGTCTCTAATTTTTGAATTGGTATAATCGAGGGAAGGCAAACAGTTAACAGCACTCAACACTAACTTTTAGGCTACTCTAATCGAATGCTGGGGTCTGACCGTTACTCTTATAACGCAACCATGGCCACAACGTGAGGAGTAAGGTTTTGCGGCAATGGGATGCGAGCCGTGGACTTTCCAATTGACCTCCCAACGTTAGTCTACGCACGGACCCGATAATAATGTAAACAGTGTTTTACAGTGAATAATACAGTACAAAACATACAATATGTATCAAACAGGTATAGAGTTCGTAAAAACTGTTTAATTTGTTGTTTGTCATAAAGCGCAAAGCTCGACACAAAGGATCATCTGTGCTCTAACCACTACGGGTATCGAAACCTTACCGCTGTGTCACTGGGGGAGTGATAGTTTAAGAAACAATTTGTCACAATATAATATATATACACCAGCATGTGTCTCTAATACGTTTGAGTATGTCTGATGTAACGGGAATTCCAACCCGTGGCCCTCGGATAACGAGTCGAGTGCCTTATCCACCTTTACTGTATCGAACTTAAAATTTGAAATAAATACACTGCTGGCCAAAATCTTAAGGCCAATGAACATAAAGAAAAAATATGCATTTTGCGTTGTTAGACTCAACCACTTATTTGTGTAGAGCTTCGAAAGATGAAAATAAGAAAAGGGAAAATAAAAATAAAACCTTTTTAGCATTTAATAATGAAAATGTGAACACTATGTAATTAACCTAAATACTAGCTGGTCAAAAGTTTAAGACCATACCAAAAAGAAGTCGTAAACAGGGTAGGAAATGCCCAACAAGAGGTCTCAGTCGTGAGTTTCACGGCCGTCATTGCGAATAACTTCAAACATTCGCTTTGGCATGGTCGATATAAGCGTTTGCAGAAGGCTGGCTGGAATGTTATTCCAAGAGGTGAAGATGGCTTCACGAAGATCATGCACTGTTTGAAATTGACGTTCATTTCTATAGACTTCTCTTGTCGTCCACCCCAAAAGATTTTCAATGGGGTTCAGTTCGGGCAAACACGCTGGATGGTCCAAAAGAATCACGGTATTCGCCATGAAAACGTCCTTTGTCCTGCAGGCATTGTGGATTGCAGCGTTGTTCTGCTGAAATATTCAGTCATTTCCACACAAGCGAGGGCCTTCAGTATTGATGCTTTCTCCAATATGCCAATGTAGCCAGCTGCTGTTTGACGCCCCTGTATAAACTGAAGCTCCATTGTCCCATGGAAGGAGAAAGCGCCCCAGATCATGATGAAGCCTCCTTCACTGTGCCGTGTAGAAAATGTCTCCGGTGGGATATACTTATCGTGCTAGTAACGTTGGAAGCCATCTGGACCATCCAGGAGCTGCATTCTGCGTCCGTAAGGGCCTTAATCTGGTTCGACGATCGGCTGGTGTCTTGCCGGACAATCCGTCGAATCCTTCTGTTCAACGCCGGCGACAATTTCTTGGGCTGACCACTTGAAATTCTCGTTCCGTATCCCTTTTAAGAAATTTCCAACAGCAGTTTTACCACGTCCAATCTCACCAGCGATGGCATGTTGAGAGAGACCTTGCTTTTGCAGCTCGACAATTCTGCCATGTTCAAACTCTGTCAACTTTTTAGCCTTTGCCATGTTTCTACCCAGTGTAATACGAGAGATGTCAGTGGGAGATGTTGACAACGCTAATGCTTGAACACAAATGACTAAATTTCGTAACATGTTTACCAATTAACGCTTCGTTTCAGTATGGTCTTAAACTTTTGACCAGCTAGTATTTAGGCAAATTTCATAGTGTTCACTTTTTCCTATTAAATGTTAAAAAGGTTTTTTTTTATTTTTCTTTTCTTATTTTCATCTTTCGAAGCTCTACTCAAATAAGTGGTTGAGTTGAGTCTAACAACGCAAAATGCATATTGTTTTCTTTATGTTCATTGGCCTTAAGATTTTGGCCAGCAGTGTATGTATATAACTGTCCAAACGTTAAAATTTCAAATAAATCCTCGCATAAATGTCCACATGATGAAATCTAAAACAAATCCGTATATAAATCCCTAGCGTCAGATACAGGGTGTTGGGCATGTTTGTTTAACTGTTAGAACATAAGAAAGGCAGTTCGGTAGAGAAAATTAGTGCAAATATTGCGCAAAACAATTATTTTCGAACGTGTCCTTTTTTTCATGGTAATGTTGTGACAAAAATAAACGCGATGATATTCTGCTATAAACGATATATGAACTTTCTTTTTTATTTTATTCACACGGACCACGTTTATTACATAAACAGAAATATACCTCTAATCTTAACGACCTGCCACGTTCTAGTCGATTCCCTTGTGGGTATGACGCCATACACAAGTGCTAATTTCACTTTTCTCTTAATGACTTATCATGTTCCACTCGATCCCCTTGTGGATGTGACGACACTCACGTGCTAATTCAGTTTTTCTCCTAATGTTCTTTCACGTTCCAGTTGATTCCCCATCCGCAGTTATAACGACACGTGCATGTTAATTTACTTTTGTTTTTAATGATTTCGTTCAACCTATTTCTTTGTAATTATTACTACATACACAGTACTAGGTCAATTTGACTCTTTTAAAACTCCGTTACGTTTCAGTTGACTCTTTCCTGGTTATTACAACACACACACATAATGAAGGTTATCTTACAACATTCTTCCCTTTGAAGAACCAAATGTAAAAGCACGTGAGGTAATATTAATAAACAAAGTATTCGTTGTTTAACCGCAATGTTGGCTATTGTAAAGTTATTACAATTTCTACCACGTGAATATCTTGATTAAAGCTGGCCCGGCAATGGCCAAGCGTGTTAAGGCGTGCGACTCGTAATCTGAGGGTCACGGCTTCGTATCCCCGTCGCGCCAAACATGCTCGCCCTTTCAGCCGTGGGGGCGTTATAATGTGACGGTCAGTCCCACTGTTCGTTGGTAAAAGAGTAGCCCAAGAGTTGACGGTGGGTGGTGATGACTAGCTGCCTTCCCTCTAGTCTTACACTGCTAAATTAGGGACGGCTAGCACAGATAGCCCTCGAGTAGCTTTTTGCAAAATTCAAAAAACAAACAAACAAAAAAAAACGATTAGAGGTAATTTAATTTGAAATCGGGGTAAAAATATAGCATGCATATGTCAAATTACCAAGTTGCATTCTAATTAACACGTAAAACTAAGTTGAAAATGTGCGAAAATTGCTCTCCTTTACAACATTCTGTTGCATGTGGATAACTGAAAGTTCAATGGTATTCATCCGTGCTCGCGCTTTGCCATAAAATACAACTCATGCTAGCCCTTTAGCAAATCATGGCAGGACGTAGCCTATTAGTTAACGATCCACGACTGTACATCAGAGGATCCATGGTATGCCTCCCACTTTCGCAAAAATACGTTTCGCACTTGGGGACCAAGAGTTAGCGATGGGTGATGTTGACTAGTGCCTACATCGGTTCAGAACTAGGGTGGATGTTCACAGATATCTCATGTGTCGCTTTGCACGAAAACTCGCACTACAAGGACTAAATAAATCAAATACTGTTATTCGAATTCACTGCAATATATTTTGTTATTGGTTGGACGATTTTGCTTAGCTTACTACTTGCAGTCCGTGTAGGACATTAACAAATAATCCCCTGGTCAGCAGTATAGGTCCACAAACAAATCACTGTGCCACTGGGAAAGGGGGATTGCAAAATGTGACACTTAAGTGCGTCTAGTTCAAATTCCATATGTATATTACGTATATTAAAATCTTCGGTGAATATTATAATAAGTTTTATGTTGTGAATTAGATGCCATCACGTAGTTAAATCCGGGTTTTTGATGGACATAAAAATCTAATCTTTGTCAAACACTTTTGTTCCTTACTGTTTACTTTTTTAGTTGTTCGTTTACATTTTACGTTTTTTTTTCTTTTTAATTACCAGTATACGTCATCCTTACGCCCTTTCGTTTTGATTGTCAGTTCATGTCTTCCTTACTTCTTTTGTTTTTAGTTGTCAGTTCATGTTTTCATCACTTTTATTTTTAGTAGTCAGTTCATGCTTTCCTAACTTTTGTGTTTCGTTGCCACATTATATCTCCCTTCTCAAAACATATACTTCAAGTAACACTTCCACAGTTCACACGATGATGCAAAAATGCATTAAAACATTTTTAAGAAGGTGGGGCATAGCTCCCCAACGGTAAAGTGGTATGTCTTCGGACTTATACTGCTAGAAACCGGGTTTCGATACTCGTGGGAGGCAGAGCACAGATAATCCACTGTTCAGATTTGTGCTTAACTACAGAGAAACAAACAAAAGTGGGACAAGTTGTTCATGATGAACAAAAGTATGAGAGAAACAAAAATACAATGTTCTAAAGTTCATCTTTAAAAACGTATGTCAAAATACAATGTTCTAAAGTTCATCTTTAAAAACGTATGTCAAAATACAATGTTCTAAAGTTCATCTTTAAAAACGTATGTCAAAATACAATGTTCTAAAGTTCATCTTCCGGAACGTATGTCAAAATACAATGTTCTAAAGTTCATCTTCAGAAACGTGTGTCAAAATACAATGTTCTAAAGTTCATCTTCCGGAACGTATGTCAAAATACAATGTTCTAAAGTTCATCTTCAGAAACGTGTGTCAAAATACAATGTTCTAAAGTTCATCTTCAGGAACGTGTGTCAAAATACAATATTCTAAAGTTCATCTTCAGGAACGCATGTCAAAATACAATGTTCTAAAGGTCATCTTCAGGAACGCATGTCAAAATACAATGTTATAAAGTTCATCTTCAGGAACGCATGTCAAAATACAATATTCTAAAGTTCATCTTCAGGAACGCATGTCAAAATACAATGTTCTAAAGTTCATCTTCAGGAACGTATGTCAAAATACAATGTTCTAAAGTTCATCTTCAGGAACGTGTGTCAAAATACATTGTTCTAATGTTCATTTTCAGAAACGTGTGTCAAAATACAATGTTCTAAAGTTCATCTTCCGGAACGTATGTCAAAATACAATGTTCTAAAGTTCATCTTCAGAAACGTGTGTCAAAATACAATGTTCTAAAGTTCATCTTCCGGAAAGTATGTCAAGATACGATGATGTAGAGTTCATCTTCAGAAACGTGTGTCAAAATACAATGTTCTAAAGTTCATCTTCAGGAACGTGTGTCAAAATACAATATTCTAAAGTTCATCTTCAGGAACGCATGTCAAAATACAATGTTCTAAAGTTCATCTTCAGGAACGCATGTCAAAATACAATGTTATAAAGTTCATCTTCAGGAACGCATGTCAAAATACAATATTCTAAAGTTCATCTTCAGGAACGCATGTCAAAATACAATGTTCTAAAGTTCATCTTCAGGAACGTATGTCAAAATACAATGTTCTAAAGTTCATCTTCAGAAACGTGTGTCAAAATACAATGTTCTAAAGTTCATCTTGAGGAACGTATATCAAACAGGTAAAGTGTCACAAACAAATATTTATAAAGTTCCAACGCTTTATATAAAAAAAGAATTAAACACAAAGTAAAGGAATGAAATACATTTAGAAATATACAGGGTGGCCCGTGAGTCCCTACCCATCCATATATCCATGTATCCAGTGTATCTGTGTGCTGTCTCTTATTCTCGCTGCACAATATTGTGCGACGCCATGTTCTTCAAGTGCAAATAGGCTTACATCAGCCATATTTCTCTGAAAAAAGGAAACAAATTTGTAATACATGCATAATTAAATATAACATAATAACATATGGGTGGGTAGGGACATACGGGCCACCTTGTAGTATCGGAATAAAACACATCAAATGTTACAACATAACGTTTTTTTTTGCGAAATTATGCAAGTTATTTAGAACAAACTTAATCATAGCAAAGTTGTGTCAGTATGGAGAGCTCATTTATAACTGAAATTCTCTGTTTAAATAAAAGTTCATTATTGATTATCCGGACGAGATGAATTACAAATATCTAATTATGTTCAGTTTAAAAACAGCCATCGCTTGTTGAAGCTCTGAATTGGGTGACTTGACAATAATTTATTTAGAGTGAACGGTGCAAAATAAATTCATTTAAATATGTTGCTAATTGTTCACTGTTCTTTATAAAGTAAAGAATGGGAAGAGGAAATGAAACTACTGACGAGACCCAGCTCATTAAGGCCAGTGGTAAGGGGAGGTGGGACGCCAAAATTCCCAGAAGACAGCAGTGTCTACGTGCTCGGTGCTGCATTCTGGGTAATTTATGTCATTTACTGCTAGGGCGATCAGTATATATTAAACTTTAGCCAGTTGAACTCATGTTTTAGTGGTCAAAATTGCAGACCAGTTAACGTACAAACTGGTCATTTCATCAAGTATTTAGACAGATACTACAAATAAGTTTATAGTTGCAATGATTAGACCAGTGAAAGACAAATTCGTACAAATCAGTGTTAACTAGGAGAAATTACTGACCGATAATTTATAAAGTTGTTGTTTTGAATTAAGCACAATGGGCTATCTGTGCTCTGCCCACCACGGGTATCGAAACCCGGTTTTTAGCGTTGTAAGTCCGCAGATATACCGCTGAGCCACTGGGAGCTATGAAGTAAGATTTTTAAAAGGTACATAATGGAATATTACGTATGTTCATGCATACACTTTTGACTGACCTACTGTACAGTTACGATTCTAAAGCTAGTTTATAAATACTAGAACTTGTATGTATTGCGACAGAAAATAAATTTATCAGTAGATTTGAAATAATAAATTATGTGATAATGTAATACCATTTATTACATCAAATCAGTTAGACATGAAATTTGCTTGCAATGCTTTAATTTTACTGTTCACGAACAGAGCTTCCGACTCTCACTACAAATGTCGTACCATGAACTTTGACCGTAATAAAACATTCTTTATAAATCTTACTGTTATAAAATTAACCGTATACTTAAAAAGACTCGTTGTTTTTTGTTTAACATCAAAATATACAATGGGTTCTCAGTGATGTTTTTATCACGGGTATCTAAACCCAGTTTTTAGGGTTATACGACTTCTGATAATACTTAACGAGATCTGTAAATTCTGTAGTATAATAAATGATCACGTTATTTGTATCGATGTAAAATACATTAAGAGAATGAGGTTATTTCTGATCCTGTAATAGGTTTTCATTGTTGAAACAATTTAAGAATTTCGTCATATACCTGACCTCCCCACCCCCATTTCATTATATCATTTTTGTCTCTGTTCACTTTAAGCTTCAGCAAAATTTGTTCACCATTAAAACTAATGTCTGAATAATGGAAAACTTCTGTTCTGGAGAAAAGTATCTCCCACTAGGGCGGAAGGTGAAAGTAAAATCTTTTTCTTATCTTCTAATCCTGTTTGATCGTCTGCTGTTGTTATTTAGGCCCGGCATGGCCAGATGGTTAAGGCATTCGACTCGTAATACGAGGATCGCGGGTTCGAATCCCCGTCATACCAAACATGCTCGCCCTTTCAGCCGTGAGGACGTTATATAATATGACGGTCAATCCCACTATTCGTTGGTAAAAGAGTAGCCCAAGAGTTGGCGGTGGGTGATGATGACTAGCTGCTTTCCTATTAATCTTACACTGCTAAATTAGGGACGGCTAGCGCAGATAGCTCTCGAGTAGCAAAATCCAAAACAAACAAACACTCTATTGTTATTTAAAGAGATTGTGCATTTTCGATTTGCTCAGATACCTTCCCCTTCAAAAGAAGTTTTGCGATTGGTCGAATGTCTGTCAATCAATTAGATTAAAGGAGCCTCAGATACATACAGTGGTATCTCGGTTCTCGAACAATTCGGTTTTCGAACATATTGTTTGAGAAAAAATGTTTCGGTTGTCGAACATAAACTAGGTTCCCGAACCAAACTGTCGTGGCCCGAACCCCCCGAAATAACCCGACCAATGACCCGAACGACCCTTCGACCATTTTCGACCTATGCCAAATTTGTCCAAAACATTTTACCCGCACCTGTCGCTCAGTCCACACCCCCGATAAAATCTGCTGTGAACGTTCTCGTTTTTCTTTTTGTTGTTTTTCTAAATATTCTGATTAAATGAGCCACCATGGGGTCAAAGAAGGATAATGAAAGCAGCAAACCAAAAAGAAAAGTTGTTAGAGCCACAATAGAGGTGAAAAAAGATCTCATAGCGAAGTGTTCGCGTGTCTGACCTTGCTACACAGTTTGGTATGGTGAAGTCTACAGTCTGCACTATACTGAAAAATAAAGAGGTCATCAAAGTAGCTGATGTTGCAAAAGGAGTGACAGTGCTTACGAAACAAAGATCACAAACAATGGAAGAGGTAGAAAAACTGTTGTTGATTTGGGTAAACGAAAAACAGTTAGCTGGTGATAGCATTTCTGAGACCATCATTTGTGAGAAAGCAAAGCAGTTGCATTCTGACCTCTTGAAAAACACCCCCTGAAACGAGTGCTGATACAAGTGATGCCTTTAAGACTAGTAGGGGATGATTTGAAAAATTTAAGAAGAGAAGTGGCATACATAGTGTGGTTAGACATGGGGAGGGTGCCAGTTCTAACAAAGACGTTGCTGATAAATTTGTAAGGGAATTTAAAGACTATGTAGAAGCTGAGGGTTTTATTCCCCAACAAGTGTTCAACTGTAATGAGACAGGCCACTTTTGGAAGAAAAGGCCAAAGAGGACCTACATCACCAAGGAGGAGAGGTCACTGCTAGGACACAAGCTAACGAAGGACAGGCTAACTCTATTGTTATGTAGTAATGCAAGTGGGGACTTATAACTTAAGCCTTTGCTTGTGTACCATTCTGAGAACCCGAGGGTTTTTAAGAAAAATAATGCCCTGAAAAGTAAACTAAAGGTCATGTGGAGGGCTAATAGTAAAGCATAGGTAACCAGGCATTTTTTTATAAAGTGGGTCCATGAAGTGTTTGCCCTAAGTCTGAAGAATTACCTCACGGAAAAACAGTTGCCACTCAAGGCCCTTCTTGTGATGGACAATGCACCTGCTCACCCACCAGGCTTGGAGGACGGGTTGGTGGAGGAGTACAATTTCATTACGGTGAAGCTCTTGCCCCTAACACGACTCCTCTCATTCAGCCCATGGACCAGCAGGTCATATCGAACTTTAAGAAACTCTACACCAAAGCACTGTTTCAAAGGTGCTTTGAAGTGACCTCTGACACAGAGTTAACCCTTAGAGAGTTCTGGAAAAATCACTTTAATATATTCCATTGCTTGAGGATCATAGACAAAGCCTGGAGGGAAGTGTCTTTGAGGGCCATGAACTCAGTCTGGAAGAAATTGTGGCCAAACTCAGTACCAGATAGAGACTTTGAAGACTTTGAGTCTGAGCCTGTTGTCGAGGATATTGTCTCACTAGACAAGTGTATAGGCTTGAATGTGAGTGGTGATGATGTGTAGGAGTTGGTGGAAGACCACAACACTGAGCTCACCACGGAAGAACTCCAAGACCTTCAGAAGGAGCAGCAACAGAAGGCAACACTGAGGAAGTGTCTTCAGATGAGGAGGAGGGAAGGGAGGATGTCCCTAGTTCACTAATCAAGGAAAGTGTGGAAAATAGGGAGAGTTACAAAGTTTTGTGGAAAAAATTTCACCCCGACGAAGCTGTAGCAAACTGCAGCATAAACCTTTTCAATGACAATGTCATGTCTTACTTCTGAAACATTTTAAAATGCAGGCAGAAACAAACCTCATTAGACAAATTCTTTGTGAGAAATAGGTCCAGTGAGTCTCAAGCAGGTTGTAGCGGTGCAAATAGAAGTAAAAGAGAAAGAACCCCAAAAGGAGAGTTACCTGACGTTTTTATGGAAGGTGACTCCCCTTCCAAACAATAATAACTCTCCTACTCTCTACGTTCCTCACCACCTTTCATTTACACCATCAGCTCTCCTCAGCACAGGTAAAGTGCAGTTAAATTTTCATTGTTTTTTTATTGTGTTTATAGTTTTTCTGGTTAACATGTAAGTATTATTATACAGGTATAAATAAGCAATATGTTTACTTAAAATGCTTCATAATGCGCAATTTTTGAAGGTCTGTAACGGATTAATTTAATTTACAGTATTTCTTATGGGAAAAATTGATTCGGTTTTCGAACAGCCTTCTGGAACGGATTAAATTCGAGAACCGAGGAACCACTGTATTTCAATTAAATGCATGCATGAAAGCAAACAAGGTGTGTTAATACTAGTATTCTATGTCCGGACCCAACATTTTTCCCAGAAACTGAACAAACTGAAAGACAGATGGCAAATTTCACAATAAAAATATTTAAAATCCACGAAATGATGGTCAACTCTCATCCTTGTAAATTAAGGGAAAAACTTTCATTTTACAATACAAATAGTTGAAATCTATTAAATAACAGCCATATCTCATCTTTATAAATCAAAAAGAAGAGCAGTTTGTTACAATTTAAACAAATCTCTGTACAGTCTGACGCACCATGCAAATTATATTTTTATGAACTTTTCGTGTCTTTGTTTAGATTGGAATGACATTTGCGGTTATGTGCGTGTGTGTAGCCCAGCACGGCCAGTTGGGTTAAGACGTTCACCTCGTAATCTGAGGGTCAAGGGGTTCAAATCTCCGTTGCACCAAACATGCTCGGCCTTTCAGCCGTGGGACGTTATAATGTGATGGTCAATCCCACTATTCGTTGGTAAAATAGTAACCAAAGAGTTGACGGTGGGCCGTGATGACTAGCTGCCTTCCCTCTAGTCTTACACTGCTAAACTAGGGACGGCTAGCACAGATAGCACTTGTGTAGCTTTGCGCGAAATTAAAACAAAAGATGCGGTTACGTGTAGAGTCCTTCACCTTACCTCGTGGAATTGGAGGTAGAGAACATAATTTATTTATCAAACATACTACAACTACTGGTGAGTTGTATGACCTAATTCCTTCAAGGCTTTCAAACGGATTGTAAGAAATTATCCTTGAGAAAATCTGTATCAGAGTCGATCATCAACATGCCTTCTTACCGTTTTCGTAATTGGAAGTCAAGAATTCACGCAGTTTTCCAAGGACGAAGATATTTTTCTAAGAGAACCAACACAACTTCATTTCTTCCAGTCATCGACCGCGTTGCTCAAGGCCTAGCTACTAGCTATCAGCAAGGATCGAGTTTAGTTTTAATATCATAATTATAAGTATAAATTACGTGTATAATTGTTACGAAGACTAGATAGTTCGTTGTATATTTAGATATGAAGCTAGACAACATTATTTCATATATATGAAATTTGAAAACAGCCATTAGCCATTAAAGATTTTCTACTGGAATGCAATACAATTACTTTGGTTATCACATTTGTTGTAGTCAACGTGACGTATCTAGTTTCATACAATATTTCACTACTTGCTATTATATAGGTGAGCACTGAAGAATACCATTTTTTCCCATACGTGATTTTAGGTTTAAAAATACTGTTGGAAAAATATTTAATTGAAACATATCTTCATTTGTTCAACTAATGTATTACATACACACATATATATAAGTAACAATACAGAGTGAATTTGTTATTTAGAAATTCATTTTTTGGCTAATTAGAAAAAGAACGTACATTATTATTATTTTCTTAAGCCTAATAAACGCTGAAACAAACGGTGAAATAAGGCTTTAATTTTAAGTGGAAATAGTCAGTTACGTTCAAGAAAATTATGTATGCATGCATGCGTGAATATTTACACGTTAAATATATTAAAACAATTTAGTAACAATTGTAAAATTAATAGCTTATGAACAAAATAAAAATAAAAACTTACCTCGGTTTCGAAAGAATGTGACCTTGGGAAAGTCAACACGTGTCCCTCTATCAATTGGTAATTTACATTGAAAGTACCTGAATCGAATAATAAAATATTTTCCAAGCTTAACTTTTATCATATATGTGTTTAATAAATGCACCTTTAACTCTCAGAAATCAATTTAAATTATAAATATATAAATGGAAGTCAACTGGTAAGAAAGTGTCATTCGGATTTCTTACATGATATTTATGAATATTAATTCGTAACTGTACTTTTGGTCGATTTCGCCAACATAAAAATTAGCCCCCTTTAATTCCGCGGTATGTCAGTGGGATTATAACACGATGGGCAGGGTAAAGATAGCCCATCATGTAGCTTTTTGTTTTGCAACAAACAGACATACAAGTTAATACAAATTATGAAAGAGAGTGAAAAAATATTATTAGAGAAAGCTTTGCCAAGTATGTTCTATATTTCGCATTCAAGTTATACACTAAAAATAACAATAGATAAATTATTTCACATTCATCAGGTAATCGTGCTTGTTGAGAGGCAATTATGGGAGTAATTATACACTATTCATGACTATCAGTAATGGCACTAAAGACGGATGTCATGTGACTTAAGTCAGAAGGTCTATGTTTTGTTTGAAGTGAATTTTCTAATGTGAAAATAAACTCTTAACTATTCACTGCACCCCGCTCGTACACCAGTAAGTCTACGGATTTAAAACTCTAAAATCAGGCGTTCGATTCCCCTCGGTGGGCTCAGCAGATGGCCTGATGTGGCTTTGGTATAAAAAAACAGACTATTCACTACACTGTTTTTAATTTGGAAAATAATTTAAGCTCTATTTCTACCTCTAAATTTAATAAAGAAAGTCATCTTTCTTTATAATCGGCTAAATAATCGAAACAGGTAACATCAAGTGTACATTTTGACTTTTTCTTCAGTCAAATAAAGAAATAAACAAACCATTTCATTTCTTTTCAACATTCATGGTTAAGTTACGCTTGTTGTTTTTTTTACATTTTTCAAATGTCTAATGATGCTGCACCACAAAAGATAGCATATATTCACTTTTGTTAATGTTTAGCGTCTCATTCTGATGGGGTCTTGAAACGATCTTGTCGGGCTGCAAATCGAGAGATCTCAGGTTCGAGCACGTGATGTGACGTTGAAATTTCTCTGCACGTTTAGCTGGTTTAGAAGTTACATCCAACCTAACTATTCAGTTAAGAGCAGTCACACAAATTTAGAGATGTTACCAACTGTTTTTCCTTCTGACATGTAGTATAGGTCTCTTATTTGATTGTTTAGTCCATGTGTTGCATTAGGTGTCGTCCAGGTTGAAGTAGCAGCGACAATGTTACGGTATTGTGAATGATGTAAATGTTTTCAGACAAGATTACCGATATGCACCCCCATCTTGCCATTAGACGAAAAAACGAAACCAACACTTCCACCGAAAGCACGATGTACACTGCATGTACAAATGAAACTCGTCCTCGTGTAGACCAACTGACGAATAAACATGTAAATATAAAGATACGTACACGGTTAGTACGTTCTTCTTGTAATATATACTGGGACTTGTTATGTTAGTTCGAATGCCTAACACCAGACTGCTGGTTAAGTTGTTTCACTCTGAGCTAGCCCACGGGAAGCGTATAAAACGAGGTTAGAATGATTTTCTAAAAATAGCTTGAGTGATAATTATGTAAATAGATTTTTTATTTTTGAATTTCGCACAGAGCTACACCAGGGCTATCTGCGCTAGCCGTCCTTAATTTAGCAGTGTGAGGCTAGAGGGAAAGCAGCTAGTCCAATAGTCCAATAGAATAGCCTAAGAGTTAGCGGTAGGTGGATGATTAATTGCATTTTCGCTAGTCTTATGCTGCTAAATTACAGACGGTTAGCGCAGATAGCGCTCGTGTAGCTTTGCGCGAAATTCAAAACAAACCAAGATCAAACTTGTTTCTTTAGTACTTCTGTGTTATTGTTTCTCAAGTCTTCTTTTTCAGATATTCGCGCAAACCTACTCAATGACTATCTGTCATCCACAGTTTTGAATGGTAGACAAAAGGGTAGGTTTAGATTAAAAGATATTGGGGTCCTGGGCACAGAGTCCCCATATAAAAACACACATGTGATGAGTATGTTTTTATTAGCTACATTGTTAGAAATACCTCTAGCGGTCGAGCACTATTTCCTTTCTTATGTGTATAAATAGTACTTGTGGATGGGGAAGTTTCATTATGCTTAGCATGAATGAAAGACTGGGTATCCTAGTTACCTGGAAGCCCGGTTCCTAAAGGCTCATGCGTTATTCTGGCCCTGGTAGTCAATAACAGCCTCCGCCAACACTTGGCCTACTCTTGTTTAACCGAGTTGTGAGAATGGACTGTTAATTTTGTAGCATATTCAAGTATCTATGTTTGTAACAGTTTTTTGCAGCAACAAGACGCGGGCCACAAATCCTTGGATTATTAATGGATAAGTTTGTTTGTTTCAAAACTATACAAAGGGCTTATCTGTGTGTATCTGTCCCCAATTTTGAACTGACTAAAGGGAAGAGAGCAAGTCAACAGAACCTATGGCCAACTCACGAGCTGCGAATAGTAAAATTTGCCATTCACTCATGTAACACACCCACAATCTCAAAGTGCAACCCATATATCTTTTACAACGGGTCGAAAATCATGGGTCATTACATTCACAAATCTAGCACACTAACTACGCAACCATGGCTGGGCCTTATAAAACATGTTTTTTTTTTTTTGTCATAATATTGTGGCTGCTAACGTAAGGGTGTTATAATGGTGTTTTGAGATTATTTTGACATTTTAATTTTGAAGAATAATTTAGAAAGATATATTTAGGTTTGTACATTACATTGAAACACTTACGTAAGACGTCAGTTTGATGTATAAAACACCTTTAGACAGAAGTAGGAAACCCGTCTAGGACTGGAATTGTCTCGTTTCCCAGCTGAGTCACAAAATCTCAGTATCTAACTGATAACTACTTTCTCTCTCCGATTGTTTTTTTTTTTAATTTTGCACAAAGCTACTCAAGGGCTATCTCTGCCAGCCGTCCCTAATTTAGCAGTGTAAGACTAGAGAGAAGGCAGCTAGTCATCACCACTCACCGCCAAATCTTGGCTACTCTTTTACCAACGAATAGTGGAATTTACCGTCACATTATAATGCCCCCACGGCTGACAGAGCGAGCATGTTTGGCGCGACGGGGATGCGAACCCACGATCTTCAGATTACGAGTCGCACGCCTTAACGCGCTTGGCCATGCCGGGCCTTTCTCTCTCCGAAAGGAAGAGTCTAAATATTGCAATCGGGTCCGTCTGTCTGTACTTCCGTACGCTTATCTTGAGAACTGATAAACCAATCCACACGAACATTTTACAGAAGACAAAAGAAGTCAGTATACGACAGTCCTCTCCAAAATTTAGTTCGGATGCAGATTGTGGATCACTTTGTAGCAATTTTCTTATGGAGGGATAGGGCTTTTCACATTTTTGGGCTAATAACTTCTTAAAACATGATCGGATTCATACCAGATTTTCATGGGCACATTAAGGTTAAGACTCCTCATTAGACCAGGAAAATGATCTGGATCTTTGATCGTTTCGGATTCGAGAAGCATATGTCGTTATGTATTGTGTAGTAAGTAAGCATATTTTGTTATGTATTGTGTAGTCAGTAAGCACATTTTGTTATATAATATATTTAGTAAACACATGTCGTTATGTGTTGTGTGGTCAGTAAACACATGTCCTTATGTACCAACTCTTACTACATTTTGCCTTCAGAAGTTTATCAGCAATTTTTCAGCTAAAATATCAAATCGAATGTTGTATTTTTCTACTAACTTAAGACAAAAATAAAGTCACATGACGTACACACATCTTTTATTTTGAGACCTATCTTCGCATTGTGATACAATTTGCTTTATCTAGTTTAGCTGAACCAAAACACATGCTTCTCTTTAAAAATAAAAAAAATGCATCAATCATAATTTTTCTCACCGTGTTCTTGTCAAGAATACAGAAGTTAAAAGATGACCCTTTCGAATTTGTTTGTGTTTTCGTTACGATCCAGCGAACACCAATACATACTGGAGGAACTAGTATCAATGATAAAGAGTAGATGAGTCACGGCAACGGTCTTTAACAGTTGAACGTTTCGGAATCGTTCATATTTCGTTTTCAGCAAATATATTGTAAAAATTCACAAATAGAACAAACTTTCAATTGTCCATCTTTCTCAGTTCAAGTACCTTTGTTTGGATAAGTATTTTAATTTCCCGAAAACTTCACATATGTTAATGTCAGTTCAGCATATTAGCATTCTCTCTTATTTATTTGTTGTCATCATTTTGCTGAAGATGTGATGTGAATAGTTGCGAAACGTTCAACTGTCAAGAATATTTAGGACTGACGTCATGGTCTTACCTTTTATTATTAAGCTTTGTTTTCCGTCAAATTATTTAAGAGTGACAAGCTATGGTATCTCTGTCTTGATGAGGCTGGTACCTTCATTTGTACCTCTTTCGTCCGACAGAACGAATTCGACACGACGCTTCTGCATTTCAGTCCATTTCGAAACGTTCTTGTCATACTCACGTGCCTAAATATATGTCAGTTATAACTTGAAATATTATCCGTACGATATAAATTATAAAATGAACGAATATTTCAATCGCACCTCTGAGTGCGAATCTAATAGATGTTTCAGAATTACGATTATTAAAAATAAATGTGGGATCAAAATTGGATTATTTGTTTTAAAATCTTCACCGAAAGCCAGATCTCAGTTTGATGTCCTGTGACATTGACACATTCCATTTCTATATTTTTGTCATTCACAGCATAAAATTTATTACACGAACACAGTTCACCGATCCACAGAATTCCGTAATAATCTAAACAATGTACTATAAACAAGATAAATAGACTCGCATTATACAGATACACCTAATAGATTACATATCTTCTGTTGCTTTCAGTGATCGATGCTCTTGGTAAGCCCTCTAGCGGTATATTGGAAGGAAATGTAGTATTTCTTGGCTATTACTCGGAATGCTTGGAGACCTCGGCTGTTTTACCAGGAAGTACAGGGGGCTTTCGGCCGTTCTGGGGAAAATACTGTTTACCAACTTTATCATCCAAATACACCACTTCAGCGCCTCAGGTGGGTTAAGAAATAGAGAAAAAAACATTGCCTAACAAAACAGGAACAAGTAACTAGTTAAAAGGAACACTGGAAAAAGAAAAATATTTACGTATTTTTATCCCTTTTTATAATTTTTACACATTCGCTTCCAAGGTCATGTTTTTGAAATTTTGCTTTGGTCCAACTTCATTTTTTTTATATACATATCGAATAGTTATATTTTGCCAGAGTTAGGGTTATTATGCACAAATATCGTATTTGTTAATTTCAAAAAATGAGTGACGCGGTCCTCTGTGAAAGTCTGTTTATTTCTAGGATTACATCACTCACGCCCTTTTGGTTCTAGCAAGAGGTAATTTTGTTTTTGTAATAAATAATCTGAGAAGAAACCCGAAAAACATCAACATTATTTTCGACAGGGATTTACTCTTCAAATGTTTGTTCTGCAATATATATATATATATATTCATATAATCACTTTTTTGTGTTGTGATAAAATACGTGTATACAAGTGTCATTTTGTCTAAATATTATTTTAAAATCATAACAGAAGTTTAAGAATAAGCTTTACGAACTCGACTCAAATAGTCCCTTATGTATTTAAAGTACAGTGAATAACATTTGTGTGACATTGATTCAACAACATACTGTGTGTGACTCGTACTGTAAAACCATGTCTCTTATATACAAGCGATGCGAGAGCGAAAGTATCAAAGAATCTGACTAACTTGTCTTTTAAAATTTTGTAAAGCATTAATCAGTTTGGGCTTAGAATTTTACCTCCTACAATATTAACTAGAGAAGATATTTTGCGAGTAAATATGTCTGGTTATAGTAGAATGTTATTGTTTTTCAACATATATCATAAACAATATTTGTTGCTCTTTATTTTTCACACGTGGTGTTGGCAAAAATCTTCAGATAGGTTCGACGAAAAGCTTCGAAAGGTTCGTGTTGGTATAGCAGGTCAATATAGGTTTGGTTTGTTTTAAATTTCGCGCAAAGCTAAAATCTAGCCGTCCATAATTTAGTTGTGAAAGGCTAGAATAAAGTCAACTAGTCATTACCATCCACCTCCAACTCTTGGGCTATTTTTTTAACAAAACAATAGTAGCATTGTGCGTAATGTTGTAACGCCTCCTTGGCTGAATTGGCAATCATATTTGATGAAATGGGATTTCAAACGTGCAACCCCCAGATTTAGAGTTGAGCACCATAACCATCTGGGCCAGAGATCAGTTCAGAAAACTTCTGGTTAAAAGTGGTTATTACCATAAAAAAAAGCAAAACGTTTACCGTTTATAATTTGTCAGATGAGTTTAGTAATTCTTGTCGATTTGTGATAGAAAACTTATGTACTGAATGTGGATGGCACACTCGTACGTAACAAAAACTGTCCATATTTTACAGCGCAGATAGCCTTTGTGTACCTTTGCGCGAAATTCAAAACAAACAAACCATATTTTTATAAAATAATAAGTAAATAGTTATAATAACACAACCATTTCGAGTTTTTACTTCTTTTTACTTCACCATTATCAAACTTAGTGTTTTTTTTTTGGCTTGCTTATCCAAACTCTGTTGATAAGCTTTGAAAAGGTGAAACTGCAGTCCACAGCAGAGAACCTGGCCAATCAAAAAATGCAATAGGATTTTACGTCTTGTCAGTTTCATCTGTGATGAAAAGGAAAAACAAATCTTTAACTTGCACACAGTGGCGCATTTAGGTAGGGGCTAGAGGTGGATCAGCCCAAGGGCCCATGGTCTTAATGGGAACTTATTGATAATTTTATTTTGTGTAAAATTACATGGGATATAGGGTCCACAAAACCTTAAATCCACCACTACTTACCTATATATAATTATTTCAGAAATATTCCTCTGCATATAAGGTTGGAATATATTGTTTCGGACTCTTTATATTATTTACTTCTCTGTTTGTATTTCTAACAGAATAAAATTCATCTTCTTATTTAGTTTTATAAGGTCTATAATTTCAAAAAACTAACGCTGAATCAGTTGAATGATAAGACGGGTTGTTCTTCTGTTGAATTAAGAGACATGTTATTCTTCTGTTGAACTGGAAGATGGATTTTTTCTGTTGAAATTGAATAGGGGTTATTTTTCTTTTGAATTAGGATGGGTGCTGTTCTTCTGTAGAACTAAGGGATGGATTGTTTTTTCTTGAATTATGAAATATGTTACTCTTCTGTTATACTTAGAGATAGGTTCTTTTATTGAGCTTAAAACTGGGAGAGAACTGTTGTTGTTCTGTTAATAATTTATAAACATTCTTCGTCTATTTTATGTATACTTAGGTGATACCGGGACCATCTTACGAGATACTGAAGTCAAATAGCCCGAAAATTGGACTCTGTGTACCATCAACGTGTTCTTTAACAGATGTCTCAGTAGGGTTTAACAGAGGTTGGTCTTCTATTAATGTAGACAGAAGTTTTATCATCAACTGACTGTAATATATTCATTTAATAATGATAAAAAGTATATTTTCATAAAAACAATAAACATTTATTCACTTTTAAAATAAAAATCTCTCTCACACAACAAGGTACTATAAACATAGCTGTACAGGGTGATGGAAGAGTCTCGTGCCATCGTGATTGCACTACGATCTGCCCTTATACGACACACATACTATCCCTCGACTGGCCCACGGTAATGCTGAAATCCCAGATTAAATTTCTCGAAGCTTGGTTTGTTTCGAATTTCGTGCAAAGCTACACGAGGGCTATCTGCGCTAGCCGTCCCCAATTTAGACTAGAGAGAAGGCAGCTAGTCATCACCACCCACCGTCATCTCTTGGGATACTCTTTTACGAACGAACAGTGGAATTGACCGTCACATAACGCCCCCACGGCTGAAAGGGCGAGCATGTTTGGTGCGACGGGGATTCAGACCCACGACCCTCAGATTATCAGTCGAGTTCCTTAACCACCTGGCCATGCCGGGCCCTTCTCGGGGCAGACAACACAACGTGTAGTTCTGTGTTAATAAACGACAACAAATCCACACCAATGTGCAGTGTTAACGACTTCTCAAGCAGTTTATAGTAGTTTGTTTGTATTAAACACAAAGCTAAACAATGGCTATCTGGGCTCTTCCCACCTTGGGTATCGAAACCCAGTTCTTAGCGTTGGAAGTCCGCAGACACACCAGTGTGCTAGTGGTGAGCTGGTTATAATAGTGAAGTAAAATAAATACAAAAATAGTGAAACAAAAACAAAAATCACAACTCTCATGGTAGTACGTAAACTTTACCCAGTAAAATCTTGAAGATGGACTTTTTTTTATGTAAGGGAAGAGTTTTGAGCACAGAATTAGTGAATGTACGACTCAGTAAGATAAATATTTCGTAATGAGTTTATTTACTGATAATAATTATTATTTTATTACAAGTTATAGCTCTTACAGTAAGAAATAATATTTTTTTAAGAACAGATTCATTCCGATCACTGATAAGAAAGTGGATAAATCCAAAATTTATTTTGTTCAAAATTATTCAGACGTCTAATGAAGAATAAACGTTATGTCTCTGGAATTAAAACACAAAACGTCTTTTAGACAAAAGTTAGAAATTAGTACAGTTTTAGTATTTATATGTTTTTATTCATGTAATATAAGTTACAGTTTTTACAATAAAGAATGATAATTTTTTAGAACAGCCACGTTTCGATCACTGATGTACTTGAGAATGGCTAACCAGTGATCGAAGCGTATCTGTTCTAAAAAAAAATACTATTCTTTAGAAAAGCTGTAACTTGTAACAAAATTAATTTTTACTTATTAACAGAATAATAGCTATAATTTCCTTAACAGGATAATAGCTATAATTTCATTTTTTCCCAACTTGTTTTTCCCTTTTTTGTTTCATAAAACTTCATAAACCTAAATAATATTTTAATTGTAATTTTTTATTAATCTGTAATAAAGCAAGTAAATTTAGTCTTCCTTACTGAACTTAATTAGTGAATGTTTAAAGTGAAAATCATAATTAACAAAATCTTAATTATTTCAAGCTTTGCAACAAGTGTCAAGTGATTGGACAGCAACAATATCTCATTGTTACACGAAGGAAAACAAATTATTTGATGATGATGCAGCCATTGTAGTCATGTAAGTGTTTAATAAACACTTTTTTAGAACAGTGGTGGGCACTTATCGAATTAGAAAATTACCTGTAACCTAAAGTTTTGTTTCACATGTTGCTTATCTTATTTAAATATATTATGTTTGGCTTATGACTGATCAAAGTGAACTCTGAGACCCCTGAGGATGTTTAAAGGCCACACGTCCGTTCCAAGTTTCACTGTGTCGGTATTTGGGTATTGATGTTGTTAAATACCCAGGAGGGTCAGGTACATTTGACCTCTTCCTCCCTCCCGAACGATTATAGCGTCTGTCTTTAGGTGTTTTTTTTTGTTTTTTTTAAGCTTTGGGCCAGAGTAAAAGTATAACATCATACTCAGGCCCATTTCAGGGCTCAGTCCATGCATGGACGAACAAGTTTGTTTTTTTTTCCTTTTATTATTTCTCTTGTGTTTTTGTATTTTCATATATATATATATATATTTTTTGTATTTTTCTCCTTTTTCTCGATAGAGAGAATGCTTCTACTACTTGTAGTAACACACACACATACACACAAAAAAGAGGAAGTAATAATAATAATTATTATCCAATACTTGAATAATAATTCAAAAAGAGAGAGAAAAAAATAATGATTAAAAAAAATAATAAAAAAATAATTATAATAATAAAAAGAAACAAGGACTAAGTGTCTAGTGCATAGTGGCCAGCTCGTGTTACATTTCTTAAATATATGTTAAATGGGGAGAGGTATTTAGGACTATTTACATCATGTACGTGATATCTGTCGAGATCACACATTAAGTCATTTTTATGCCAATTCTTATTGAAATATTTTAGAGAATTATGCAAGAGTCTTTCAGATATTGTGTCTATGTTTGCATACTTGTGCTTGAATGTGGTTGAGCTGCTACGAGGTACTTTATATGCTGAAGTTAGTACTGAATTTTGTATACGTTGAAGTTTCTGAACATGTGTGGGTGCTATGTTAATCCAGGCAGGTGATGCATATTCTATTGTTGGTCTAATGTACGTTTTGTAGATTTTAAGTATGTTGTCTGGTGATGTTCCTTGGATTTTACCTGAAAGACTTCTTGCATAGTTTGCTCTTTTCCAGATTCGTATCAGTACATTTTTAATATGTGGTAACCACGTTAATTTTGAATCATAGGTTAGACCTAGAAATTTAGCAGAAGTAGCAGTCAGTAAAAGTGATCCATTCATATAGAGTTTTGGTGGATCTTTTTTCAGCTTATTCAGTCTGCTGAATACTATGACTTGGGTTTTTGGAATATTGATTTTGATTCTGTATTTCTGGCAGTATTCTTCGATGTTATTTAGGACTGGTTGTAGGTTCGTTGCTGCTATTGACGGAGTGGGGGCACTGCTACATCGTCAGCGAACTGTGATGCATAACCTAAATTTAGGTCCGACAGAGGCATATTACTCACGTACATGATAAATAATATAGGGCTAACAACCCCTCCCTGCGGGACTCCTGCTTCGGGTGAAAAGGACCCCGAGTGGGCCCCATTTACATTTACTTTACACATTCTGTTTTCCAGGAAGTTGGACAGCCAGCGAATAGTTTCCTGGGGTAATGCCATTTCTAGTAATCTATGACGTAAGCCATTATGCCACACTGTGTCAAAAGCTTTCTCAATGTCGAGAAAGCAAGCTACAGTGCATTCGTTTTTGTTGAATCTGTCGGTAATTGATTCTGTAAGTCGAATCAGGTGGTCTGTAGTTTGGCGGTTTTTTCGAAATCCGTTTTGAATTTCTGGTAATTTTGAATTTTCTTCTAAGTAAACTGACAGACGATTACTAATTATCCTCTCTAATACTTTGCCAATACAACTGATTAAGCTAATCGGGCGGTAGTTGTTTGGTTTATTCGCTGTCTTTCCTTCTTTCTGGAACATTAATATTATTGCTTCCTTCCAAGAAACGGGATATATCCTGCTGATAGTGAGAGATTAAATAACGCTGTTAGGTGTTCATATAATCCCTGAATGCCTTGTTTTAGGAGGATAGCTTGAATACCATCTTCTCCAGGGGCTTTGTTTTTTTGTGTTGTTAATGGCAGTTACGACTTCTGTTACAGTGATATGTTTTATCAGTTGATGAGTGCTCCAGTCTTTTGTTTTTTCTTGGTGTGTATTTGTGTTGACTGGAAATTTAGGTTATATATACACCAAGAAAAACACGTCCGTTCTACGGATTAGTTGGTTTGTTTCGAATTTCGCGCGAAACTATACAAGGGCTTTCTGCGTTAGCTATACCTAATTTAGCAGTATAAGATTAGGTTTGGTTCGTTTGAAATTTCGCAACCCTCAGATTACGAGTCGAACGCCTTAACCCACCTGGCCATGCCGAGCCCCATGCGAAGTAGTTGCACGGACATATAACAGACAGTTTCACTACATCTAAACATATTCCATTTGAATAAAAATTTAAGTCTCACCTATAGATTATCGCATATATAGCTTATTCTAAAAGTGTTTCAAACTGGTGCATATAGATATTTATATTTAAGGGTTTATTAAATTTAATTTTTGACCATGTTTTTTAAAGTTATTCAATACAATGATTGCTTCGGTTGCAAAACTTAAAAGCTTTAATTCCTAAGCTATAATTTACTTACAAAATTACAATTCCACATTATCTAGCGTTGGCGTCAGTCTCAACGTGACTTAGTAAATGTCGACTTCACAAAAGTAGACAGTATGTCAGATTGGTTGGTTACTCGGGTCTTTTCTAGATTTATGATAAAATATCACGGAAATTCTACTTTAGGCTATCACTCAAAATTATAATACAGGGTAAGGAGAAAAATTAATAAACAAGGGACTTTTGTTTCCAACTGCAGTTCAAAGTCTGTCATATGCTTAGAGACTAATCAAAATCCTGAATTTGTAACCCTCAAATTACCAGTTTGTTGTTATAGTGTTTGGCACCAGTAGATCCACACGTTGCATAATCTTCAATTATTTTCAGTTTTTTTCGGTTACAAAATAGTGCAAAAACACTGCCCACAAATATCGGATGAAACTAACCACACTAGGGAATTCGCTAGTAATTCATTAGGATAATTATAATATTAATGGTATTTTTATTAATTTTTCTTTTGTAGAATCCATGTGGTTCTTCGGATTTTGTAACACACAAATCTATAGGCCATCGAGCAGTTTAATGTATAAATAATATGTAAAAATGTCTTTCAAAAACAGTTTAGTCCATATCTTTAATTTCTCCGAAAAGAAGACGAAGGCTCACTGGAGGTGTAACATGTTTTTACCCACTCGCATTACTATACGGTAGTGGGTTGTCTGTCTGTCAGGGCCCGGCATGGCCAGGTGGGTTTAGACGTGCGACTCGTAATCTGAGGGTCGCGGGTTTGCATCCCCGTCGCACCAAACATGCTCACCTTTTCAGCCGTGGGGGCATTATAATGTGACGGTAAATTCCACTATTCGTTGGTAAAAGAGTAGCTCAAGAGTTGGCGGTGGGTAGTGAAAACTAGCTGCTCTCCCTCTAGTCTTACACTGCTAAATTAGGGACGGCTAGCGCAGATAGCCCTCGAGTAGCTTTGCGCGAAATTCGAAACAAACAACCTGTCTGTCAGTCAGTAGTCATTAAAATGACGTCAGTAAAACGTGCGCATGTCATGAATCACGAGAAAAGGTATGCACCATGTAGGTTAAAACACAGCGTGACACATGAACTTCAAAAGTGCGAAATAAAACATATGCTACTTTAATTATGGTTTTATTTACTTTCGTAACAAAACACTTCCGGGAACAGCGCGAAAGTACATCTAGGAAACAGCAGAAAGTACATCTAGTTCTAGAAGAGGAAACAGCAAACGTTACATTTTCACGAATACAGAATTTGACAGCGCGAAATGGATTTGCAAAATTCATTCGCAAATTGCAGTGGTCTTCCGATGAAATCAACAGTCTATTTGATAATCCAGATTTCTGTACGTGAAATTTTCACGTACTAAACGGATATTTTTTAGAAAAAAAAAACGCGATTATATTTTGTTAATTGTGTAGAAGGCCCTTCATTCTTTTCAATTATGTGCAAAGAGTTTCGGTTAAAAGGAAAATAAACAGTGCAGAGTAAAAGGAAACGTATGTCGTGACCTTTGTAGGTCACTGTTGTATTGTATATGTTATATTACCTTATGTATATATTTGTATGACTCTGTTATCTTATATATTTAACACAATCTTGTGTATGTACTTTTGTAGGACACTTTTTCTGGTACTCATCGGTCTAGTCATCCTTGGCACAACCTTTGACATACTCTCTAACACTGACCAGCGAACGAACTTTAAGAAGAAGAAAGAGGCTGAAGCGCCAAATGTGAACCCATCATCCAAAGTTGCACGTGAACTAGAAGATAATTTAGGTATATACATATGTATACATAACTGAACCCAAGGTGTCAAAGTGTAAAATAACACAACAAAAGTTTGGTGAGTAAAGTCAACACACGTTTGAAATTAAACATAAGCACATCGTGGACTTTCAAAAACCAAACGTGTTAGTTAATACAATTTAAATTAATTGATTAAACTTTTTACAATTTACGTAAGCGTAATGAAAAGACGACTTGAAAATACAAGTGTTTTAACAAGCACTGCTCGAAAGTTGTGTTCTTAAAAAACAAACACAAGTTGTTAAAATCACTTCAGTAACACGGTGTAAATATTTTAGTTCACACATGTTTGCTGTGTTTGGAGGACAGTTTGTGTTTTTGTGAAATAAAAAAATACTTGAGTTAAAATTTTTATAGAAAAACTTATTTCTTCCAATAAACGTATTTACAGTTTAAAATACCATTTAAATATGTAAGTAATATAATATTAGAGGTACGAGCCCAATATTAAATTTGTATTTGAATTTCTTTAAATCGATTGTCTATTGTTAAACACAGAGCTACAGAAGGAGTTGCCCCCAGTAGCTCAGCGGTATATCTGCGGACTAACTACGCTAAAACCGGGTTTCGATGCCAGTGGTTGGCAGAGCACAGATAACCCATTGTGTAGCTTCGGCTTAATTCAAAACAACAACAACGACACGAAGGGCTATTTGCGCTCTGTCGAGCGCGGGTATCGAAACCCGATTTTTAACGTTATAAACCTTCATACTTGTCGCTGAAAGACTTCTATTTCAAAAGGATTGTTCCTGTAACACTTAAAACTTACATTCATCTAATAACGACTAGGTTGTTTAAGATTCGGATGAAATAGTCAACGGTTTGGTTTGTTTTGAATTTCGTGCAAAGCTGTTTTTGTTTTGTTTTGGAATTTCGCACAAAGCTACTCGAGGGCTATCTGTGCTAGCCGTCCCTAATTTAGCAGTGTAAGACCAGAGGGAAGGCAGCTAGTCATCACCACCCACCGCCAACTCTTGGGCTACTCTTTTACCAACGAATAGTGGGATTGACCGTCACATTATACGCCCCCACGGCTGGGAGGGCGAGCATGTTTAACGCGACGCGGGCGCGAACCCGCGACCCTCGGATTACGAGTCGCACGTCTTACGCGCTTGGCCATGCCAGGCCCACGTGCAAAGCTACACAAAGTAATCTGCGCTAGCTGTCCCTAATTTAGCAGTGTAAGACTAGAGAGAAGGTAATTAATCATCACCACCCACCGCCAACTCTTGGGCTACTCTTTTACCAACGAATAGTGGGATTGACCGCCACATTATAATTTACCCATGACTGAAAGGGCGAGTATGTACGGTGGGACGGGGATTCGAAATCCCGACCCTCAGATTATGAGTCGAGTGCCTTAACCACCTGGCGATGTCGGGTCTAGTTAACGAAGATATAAAGTGTTATTTAAAATTAAAACAGCTGTTCGACTCTTCTAGTTGTACTTATGTGTTATCATGTTCGGTTTATAATAGAACTACATTCCTTCGTCCCTAATTTGGAGACTCTGACCGGGAATATAAGCAGTGGTCATCTAAAATATTAGCTGTCACATTTATAAATCCTCCCCAGCTGAAAGTGCATGGAGCATGTAGTGTTTACGCACGGATTCAAAACCGTCTCTTTATCTCTGAAATCAAAGTTTTCACTACAAGGTTTGACCTGCATTTATAAATCTGATAAACTAAAAATATAATCACATATATCTATTTTTTTTTTTAAAGACACACCAGCAGTTTCCTTAAGTGTTCTATGCATTTTTACAGATATACATAAATTTACATAAACAATTTGATTACCTTATATAACGTTTTACTTTGGGTTCCCATTCTACGAAAATAACGGAAAAGGACGAATTTGGAAAGATATGAAAAGTCTCAAAATGGGGTCTTTTATTGGCTGAGGTGTAACTGTAATATTGCAAAAGCGCTCTCAATAGGTATATAATTTTCGTGAAGAGATCGTGCCTCGTTTAACTTGTATAAGACCGTCGAAAGTTCAAGGAAGGTCACGTATATCCTCTAATTTGTTTTTGTGTTTGACAATAAGCTCAAAGGTACACAATGGACAATCCGGCTTCTAGTGGTCAGTCTGCAGACATACCGTTGTGCCACTAGGGGGCGTATACTACAAATGTTGTACCAGGGAAAAATGAGTGCTATATGAGGTTAAGGACATGATTTGTAAGTCAGTATATTGTAAGTAAAGTAGAAATATCTTGTCGTTATTTATTTTGAAGGTTATTTTAATGGACTGTTGTTACATGCTTTATAAATTATATATAATTATATAACCAAAGGATTATCTTATGTACACAAGAGTTGAAAACTTCTTATTCCATGGCTTGTTTTATTCTTTTATAGAAAGCAATGTCACGTCTCAACTGAAACACTTTTTGTATATACGAATATAACGAATGAAAGAACTGAAACTGTAGAGGGAAATACAGCATAATTAACGGAAAAGCTCGAATTTTAAGGGAAATATATTAATAGAAGAGTTGAATTTTAAAAGGAATAATGGAAAATTAATGAAAAACTTGAATTTGATAGGGAAATTCAGAAAGGCAAATCTATTACTACTATGAATATATATGACACAGTGTTATTGTTGTCCAATAGATGATTCTGAAGAAAATAACTATTACATTTAAAAAACATAAAACAGAGAAATGTTTTTCTATATCTGTTGCAATACCCGTCCTATAGACAGAAGTTGTGGAAATTCATGGTTAATGAAAGGTTATCTTAGGACATTACAGTTGTTTCTTCTTTTAAGTAATTGTAAAAACAACAATAACAAAAAACTCACAAAACTGCAAAACAGAAAATGTGAACCCACTAGTTCGCATGTACCTCTGTATGGAACCAATAAAGCCTTTATGCCAAATTTGATAAAGATTCATTCACAGGAGGAGAAATAGTGGTTAAAAAATAACGCCCACAAAAACCGCAAAACTGAAAATTTGTATGTACCCTCCACATGGACCTAATGTACCTCCATACCAATTGTTGTGAAGATCCATCCACACCTTGCGAAGTAGTTATGTAGACAGACAACACACAGTATTGTTATATTTTTATAAATGTATTCACATCTTTTTATTAGGGGTTACACACAAAGTGAAGCAAGTTCTGGTAATCTTATCTCTGAAGAACAATCTCCGGAAGATTTTCAATACGTCGAGAGCAGAAGAGTCTATTGATGTGTTACACGGGATTCGCTTTTTAACTATTAGTTGGATCATCATTGGACACTCCTGTTCTTTCGCTCTTCGGTGGCTTTTCTTTAGTGAGTATTCATGTTTTAAAAGCTAGTAAACTGACATACTATTTATAGTTTGCTTACGTAAGAACGGTGGTGTACATGATGAAACTACTCTATAGCACTTCTGGAAACGTTAAATTGTATCACGTATAACTCCAAACTGGCAGACTACGATCCTTTTAACACAGCAAAAACAAGAAATATAAATTACAGACTTACCACATTCTAAGCACATCACTTCTAACCTATCTAATGTGCTTTTCAAAAAGGAGGATGCCTAATAATGTGATAATGAATATTTCTGGATACTCTAATGATTTAGAAGGAGAGGGAATGTAAGGTTTTGTTTCTTTCTTTAAGCGACTGGAGAGTTTCCAGCGTTAGATATCCTTAATTTTGAAATTATAAACTAAAGGAAAAAACAGCTAGTTAGTAGCGCTTACCACCAACTCTTGAGCAACTTTTGTGTAACTGAAAAGCGGAATTTGACCATTACCCCTATAATGTACCAACAATGCCAAACTAGAGAAAGCGATTTTTATTTCTCGGTGATTAAACGATGCGAAATGCTACGCATGAACTACTAGTTAAAACCAGCCCTATGGTAGTGTTTTTTTTCTATTGTTAAAACCAGTTGTGTTGTAGTGTTTCATCACATTGTTAAAATAACTTGTGTTGTAATGTTTCATTACATTGTTAAGGCCAGTCATGTGTTAATCTTTCAATACATTGTTTAGACCAGTCGTATTGCAATGTTTCATCACAATGTTAAATGTTGCTTCCCAGTGGTGAGTAAAAGAAAGCTAAATATATATATGTATATAAAACGTTTCGTATTGAATGGCGCATTGCTGGCAACAGATAACATAAAACTACTAAAAATAAATTAAAATAATCTTGCTTAAACTTAATATCACTAGTTCTTAAAAAACGTTATTTTCCTTCCTGATGTAGAATCTACTATAGGCATTGGAAATATTGCTCAGTCGCTTTGGCTTCAGCCATTAGTAAATGGAACTTTGTCCGTGGACACGTTCTTTTTTATGAGGTAAGTTAATTAGTTTGTCAACATTCACCACACATTAATATGATACACCCTTCTATGACTTGCTTTCTAAACTATTCAAAATTCGTCTATTATTTTCAGACTTAGTTATCTCTATAAGTCAGCCACCTAAGTTGCCAAAAATGAGATGTTTTCTCAGAAATTATCGCCACATTTTGGCCGTCTCTGTGTTCCCACCGGACTGTTTAGATCTAGCGAGTTGGAAGTTAGCTGTTTCAGATTGTTGACTCAACTTACCCACGGGGAAAACAGAATGGTGAACTTACAGTCTTGTACATAATTGGTGGAAACAAACAGAGTGAATAATTTTTCGTTTTACCTTCATCGGTGTTTCTTTGTTTTTTAACTTTCAGTCACGGGTTAGATTTAGTATTGTGTTGTTATTTTACTTTGGTATTGTTTTTCATGTAGTTTGTGTATTTCTACTATCAGAGCAATATAAACGAAAGAAAGTAATAGAGGCAGAGAAAAATAATGTCCATTATACATTTCATTGTTTTTTCTCTGTTATTTGAAGTTTATTTTACTGTAATTATCCCAGACCACTTAAGCCGTTCACCTGCGACTCTCTGTTTACTACGATTCCAATTCAACTGTACGTAATCCTTCATTTTAAAAGATTACACCAACTTGTTTGAGTTCGGTTGTTTCGGAATGTTCGCATAATGTTTAGTTACGCAAAGAGTTATCTGGGAATTTTGAACCGATAAGTTTAATGGAAAACATCCAGTCAACAAAAACCATCACTAACTCTTGGGTTGCTCTCGTCTGAGTGAATAGTTGGATTTAACTGCCACTTTTATAGCAGGAAGTGTGGAACATGAAACCCACGATTTATAGTCCGGGGACGCTAACTACTAGGCCTGACTTGTACGAGTTTGTTTTGAATTTTCATGCAAAGCTAAACAATGGCTATCTGCGATAGTCGTTCCTAATTTACCAGTGTAAGATTGGAGGGAAGGTAGGTAGTCATCACTACCCATCACCAACTATTGGGCTACTCTTTTACCAACTGATAGTGGGAATTACCGAACATTATAACGCCATATAGCAGAAAGTGCATGTTTGGTGCGATGGGGATTCAAACCCGCGACCCTCAGGTTACGAGTGTTTTGTACGAAATATAATTCAGCTGTACAAATCTTACTGACTGTCCTTCCCCTCTATCTTCAAACTAACCATCGTAAGCAAACCTAGAAGCCATTGTGAATTAACGTACTCTATTAAATATAACCGTTAGAGACATTTTAATTTAAATATAGAAGTTGAAGACGTTATGTTAATACGATTTTTGAGCCTTAACACGTCATTACAGTCCATGTCGTCACGACTCACCATGTTCCATCTGATGACTGTGCTTCATGATAATGACCTAGTGGTCTAACGGTAAGCCTTGGGACTTATGATGCTAGAAAACCGAGTTTCGATACTCGTGGTTCACACAGCACAAACTGCCCTTTGTGTAGCTTTATGCTCGCCAACCAAGAAACAACATTAAAAAAAAGCCCATGCATTGCAGTTTTCGTAACAAAAGGCTCCATCCTAAGACTATTAGGGCCAAAGAACATAACTTTCTGCATGCTTTTCGTAATCCATCTCGTGTACGAGGATGACTGTTTCTCGGCGGAGGTTTCAATAGTTTGATCGCACAGTACATAAGCGCCGCCTCCGGCGACTTGGCATGAACGTCTTCGTATGGAATAGTACGAATACTTGCTTTTATTTGCTAGCTGCTTAAGGTATACCATCGTTGAACAGGTACATCGGTGGCAGCTGCCTGGGTACTCTTGACTTGTAGCGTTTTTCCAAATAAATACGATTCTTGATTATGTTGCGTATACTGTTGGGCATGTGGACGATTTTTACCACTACCTTTATTATTGTTTTGCTTTTTTCCATCTGTTACAAGACACCGCACTTGCTTACCACAGGCGAAATACGAGCTGTTGTAGGTCTATTCCTAGGTAGTCCTGGTACCCCAAGTTGATTGATTTTCCTTTATTTTCAGTGCCATAAAATAGAAGGAATACCTCCCTCTTAGAAATTCCAAATTCTCGATTTGGACACATCTTTATAACTTCAGTGTATGAACATTTGCTATATACTCTTTCCAAAAGCGATTATTATTATTTTTGATAAGATTACACTAGCTACCAAACTCCAATGTCAAAATGCAGTTCTGATACATTCCGTTCCAACACTAAGGCTGTTTATCACGTGACTTCATTGCATATTTAAAATAATTTTAATATAACGTACTCAACCCTTGTATGTGACACAATTATAGTAAAAGTGAATTCCAACACTGATAACTAGAGTTATTCTGAATGAATAATATTATGCTGACATCTACATACTATTAGTGTTACTTAACACATTCATGTTTACAAGTGTTGTTGCAAGGAGAATATCTTACAAGTTAAGTAACACGTTAGTGTTTAGAATTAATGTTACAATGAGATTATCATACCATTATAGGAGTTTTTAACTGCTATATATAACGTTGTTATTAAATATCCTTGCAGTATGCTAGGGTTGCCATAAAAGGCTGTGCAAGGTACTGTACGTGACAAACATCAGAGAAAAAAGTTATATGTCGGTTAAACGGGTAAGATGCAACTTTTATCAAGGCTTAAGAGTCGCTGTCATAAAGTTATTGTTTTTACAAGTGTTTAGCGTTATATAAACATAAGAATCTGTACATGTAAATATATATATTTCTTCTATTTTTATAGTGGGTTCCTGGTAACATTTCTGACACTGAAACAACTAAAAAAATCAGAGGGAAAATTTCAACTGGGCATTTTTTACATTCATCGTTACTGGCGGTAAGTGAATATTTTGTGTTTTCTTATAGCAAAGCCACATCGGGCTATCTTTCTGAGTCCACGAAAACTTTGTGTTTTGTCTCACATTTGTCTGTGAGAAAAGCAAGGTAATAGACATTAATATCTTCAGATTGATCATCGAAATTTTAACATTTTTTATGAGCTCTAAAGTTTATCACCGAGTCACCAGGGGGATAGAACAATTTAAAAGTTAACCTAAAAATAATACTTAGACAAATGTGTTCTCTGTGTTCATTCTCCATTTCACATTTATCCAAAGTTATAGCTTTTTTATTTTGTTTTACCGAATACTTAGCAATAAATCAAAACAGCTGTTTAGGAGCCACTTACTCTTGTAGTTTTGGTTTCACTAAAACCTTTTAATACACAGGAATCTGTGCTAAATTATATTTAAATTCAGCTTAAATTGGTATGCTTGAAAGAATAATTTGTGATCTATTTATTTTGTTTATACAAAAAGCCAGTTTTTTTTTTTAATAATGTTGTAAAAATGTTAAATCGGAAATAACAGTTTTTGTAGTTTGGAAAAAGGTAAAACGCAACATATACTGGCTCTAAACATTTTTCTTTATACATAAAATAGAGGTAAATAAGCAAGTTGCATTTGACATTTATATATATATAATTCATAGCATGACACCATTAATGATGGCCATCATTGCCTTTTCTGCTGTGCTTTTGCGTTATCTGGTAGGAGGTCCTGAGTGTCTTGACACCATCCAGATGTACGACGCCTGGTGCAAGAAAAACTGGTGGTTAAACGCCCTCTACTTACAGAATTTCATCGACACAAACAATATGGTGAGATCATCAACTGTTACGGCGTAAACTCCTTTTTTGAAGAGGCGTAATCATAATAACTTATGTTTGTAACAAAACTGTAAATTTAGGTTTACTGTATCTTTGACACTACAGTATTTGTAGGGTATCGACTCTCTGTCTCGTACAGTGTTTTTTTTTTCGAGAAGAAGAGCCTATAATATTATTTCAACTACTCCATGCCCGCCATATCCATGGTAAACATAAATAGCTTTTTTCCAATCGAACTGATGAGCTCTGGTACTGAGCGAAACGCGTCGAAGGCGATGAATACGATGGACATAGTGTGGTTGAAATACAATTATAAACCACTTTTTAAAAATGTACCACATAAAGAATATAGCGTTAAAAACGCTAAGATCTAATACTACTTCATATGACAAATGTAAATGATCATAATGCACTTCGTGTTAATACTTTTAGAGATATAAACACAACGATGGAAGCGATCCCATAATTTCTGCATTTTAAACTCATTTCATTCACTGTTAGTTCCAGCATTGTATATATTATATATATATGAGTATATGTTTTAAATTGGTTAGACATTGATTTTAAACATAATTTGTGTTTGTGTATTTGTGTATTTATGTGATAACGTTACAATTTCTGATAATAAAATATAATGTTCGGTCACCAAATATTTCGATATACGAAGTTCAACGTTGAGACAGACAGCTTATTGAATGCTGTTCGACAATGTGATGTTCGTTTTGTTGTCAATGAGGAAACAGTTTTCGACAATGTCATGTTTCGACTTATTATGTAACAACGTGTCGATGCACAAACAGTTTACTGAATAGTATTTCTTTGAAGACTGGTTAGAGGCAGTGTAGATAACTAATGCTGGATGCGTTGACTTAACAAACGCATAGAAAAATCACTTCATTAAAGCTACCATTCTGTAATACTCTCATGTTCTGCAGCGAAAGACGATATACAGGCGTTATCCATTCATTCTTGTTTCTTTTCAGTGTTTAAGCCATTCGTGGTATACAGCTGTGGATTTCCAGTTTTATCTCGTTACTCCGTTAATAATTTATCCACTTTACAGGTACGACTAGTATTCCATAATACAACTTTATAAAACATAACATTAAGCTGTGATTCTGTTAAGACATTTAGAAATAACTAAAGTTAAACATTAGGGTAAGAGTTAAAGATGATAAAACAATTATAATACACTTGTACAACAATTCACAAATGATTAAACATTAACAAAAGATAAAATACCCTACAAATTGCACTCCCGAGTAATTTCAACAGAGCCTGTTGGTTATGTCTCTTGACTCACTCGAAACCCCATTACTGAACATGCTTGTTCTTTCAGGCGTGGGAGTGTTGTAAGTGATGGCTAATCCCACTCTTTGTCGGTGAAACGAAACTAGTTTCAGCAGGCAACGCTTGAGAATGGCAAACCAGTCCAAACTTGACTGGAGATTTGCATCTTTTGTTACTTAAATTAAATAATGAAACTTTGATCTCTCGGTTTGGTATTACAATATTTTGCATAAAAGTAATTTAAATGAATAAACACATACAATATTTCCCGTAAATAAGTATCGAGCTGAATGTTATTAGTAAGTGTTACTTATTTATTTTATCTTAATTATTATCTTTTAACAGAGATCTCCGATGGGGAGCGCTCATCTGGCTGGTTTTCTTTGTAGCTACTTCTGTGTTAACTGGTATCATTACAGCTACTCAAGACTTGCCTCCTGTTCCATTAATAACCAAAGCCATGTAAGTCTATACATTGCTTCACTGTCTGTTCCTTACTTTCCCAGGAACAGGGAACACTTGTCTAATTTAATGTAAAGGCGGGAGAAAAAGATATAATTATAACTAATGAGTATTTGGCGATTTTATTATTACCTTTAAAAAAGCAAATCAGATAAGAACAAGGAAAACGTTTCTTAAACAACCATCTTACCAAACTGTTTAAAAATTAGGTCATAATTATTTACTACGCTGTAATATTTTCAGTAGTTTTAAGGTAATTAATTTTTGCTGTATTATTTAACGAAAATAAAGAAAAACAGTTTCCAAAAACCTAAGTTCCAGCATCTTCCTTAAAATGTGTCGCGCGGCCAATCATGGATCAATTTATCACTTATACGTAAGAACCTGATTAATAAGGTTTAGTTTTTGAAAATATAATAAAACTATATGTAGTTTTATTATAACGGCAGTAGAATCATACAAGAAATCAGTTCGAAACTAATATTAATGAAGCGTCAAAAATTGTAAATTTATCGTTAGTACCAGATCATTCCAGAACATACAAAAAGAAAAAATATATTGTATATATATTAGTATTTTGTATATGATTTAAATTGAGCAGCACGCTTCTTTATAATGTCACCATACGTTTGTCAAGGTATGGTATTATTATTGTGAAATATTGTTTAAAGTAGCATGCATCCTCATAATTCACTTATGTTAACTGGAAGATTTTTGATATTTTTAGTTTCCATATAAACTCACATAGCCTTAAAAATACTGATATCAAGACTTTGTTCAGACCAAACCATGGATGAAAATATTCCACCAGTTCCCTTTCTTATCCAGGTATCGTTTCACCACATTTGCTGCATCTGTCGACGCAATTTCTTGGTAGCAGACGAATCATTGTCTAATTTTTGCTCCTCTTGGAGTCAAATGATATACGAGAATCTTCTTGTACCAGTCAGTAATAAGAATAATATCGATTTCTTGTAGATGTCCAATACAATTGGCTAACTTGAACCCGACGCTTTATTTGTTCCCAAACAAACTTTATTGTAAATGTAAAACAACCCTGTATTGTTTCTCTGCCCGTCATCGAACAGATTATCATTACGTCTTGCCAAAGAATTTGAACTTAAGCCTTTTGGTCTAGTAAACAAACTAAACAACTCAAAGCCGTTTTATGAGCAGCTCTGCTGCGGCTAAAACAACTGTGATGTGCTGTTTGGTGTAAGTACGGAAGAACGCTGTTTAGTTTTAGATTTTAAAAGTGTTTATAAGACTGGATTGATAGAAATAAAAACAAACTTTAATTCTTATGACTTTCTACCTTATGTATACTAGAGGCAACTCCAGGCTCCCATAGCCTTCCCAACACCTACACCCCCAAAGTGTTGCCTTATAATTCTCGAAAAATGCTACTTTTTAGCAATGAGCCCTTGTCCTTCTGATGTCCTCTGCACCTTACTGAAGATCTCTACTGGACTGAAGGAACCCACATAAAGGGAATACTCTTATTCACTTGATGTCAGATTTGAAGTGGTTTCTATCCCAACCACTTTTATAAGAGTTTATAGGATTCTTGAGCCTTAACATGTCATTACAGTCTATGCAGCCACATACAGCCATACTATCAGACGATCGTACGCCTTGGCAATAATCCTGCAATGTAGTTACATTACAATTTATAATGCTCACTAGTTATCCATAGTCTATTTTGTCAATAAAAATAGACAGATTTTTCCCTTTACCTTTGTGTTGTTCACTTGTCAGAAGACACCGCACTTTGCTCACCGTGGTTAGTATACAATTGTTACAGGTCTTTTTGGTCGTTTTCGTTCTTTAAGTTGATATATATTCGTTTGTTTTTCAATGTTACTAAGTACAAGAGATATAAAAATATCGCAAATCTTTAGGAATTACGATGTGTATTTGAAATGTTCTATCAGATTGTTGCAAATTATGATCTGAGTGTGAAAATTTTGTGTTAGATTGTTGAAAATCATGATCTGAGTGTGAAATGTTTGTATTAGATTGTTGCAAATTTATGATCTGAGTGTGAACTTTTGTATTGGATTATTGTAAATTATGATCCGAATGTGAAATATTTGTAATAGATTGTTGCAAATCATGATCTGAGTGTGAAAATTTTGTATTAGACTGTTGCAAATCATGATCTGAGTGTGAAAATTTTGTATTAGACTGTTGCAAATCATGATCTGAGTGTGAAAATTTTATATTAGACTGTTGCAAATCATGATCTGAGTGTGAAAATTTTGTATTAGACTGTTGCAAATCATGATCTGAGTGTGAAAATTTTGTATTAGACTGTTGCAAATCATGATCTGAGTGTGAAAATTTTGTATTAGACTGTTGCAAATCATGATCTGAGTGTGAAAATTTTATATTAGATTGTTGCAAGTTATGATCTGAGAGTGAAATATTTGTATTGCAAAGAGCTGTTGCAAATTCCTTCCAAAAGTGATCAAATATTAGTTGCATTACACTACCTGCCAAGCAACAAAGGATGTTAAATTGTAAATCTGACACACAGCGAATTTACAGCGCAGTGGGTGTCATGAATTGTATTTTCAAAATAATGTATTAAACTCTTATTATTAGCAAAAATACTAGTTTATCATGTAACATTTTCAGAATTTTAATATGATTTCTACCGACACATACATTTTCACATCAATCTGTTATATGGAAGAGGTTTCATTAACCAAAATTTTGATATCTACACTGGGGCCGGATTAGAGACTTGTGGGGCCCTCCGAGTGTAGGGCCGGATTAAAGACTTGTGGGGCCCTCCGAAGCGAATTTCATAAATAAGTAAAAGAGAACTCAGTACTATTTGCTAACTACAGTTTGACCAATATATAAATGCAAGCAAGGGATAAATAATATAAAAATAATGACAATATTTTTTAATCAAAAAGTATAAAGACAACGATTTCTCATTGTCAAATAACCGACCACATATTTATGGAAGACTAACCCGCTTCTTACACGTTAATGAAAAATTACGACTTCTTCTAATGGTTCGGTGGTAAGCTTACGACGCCCGTGGTGGGCAGAGTACAAACAGTCCATTGCATGGCTTTGTGATTTACACTATTCAACATTACAAAATAATATGTTCATAAGAAACGACTAGAACTTCTGTCGTCATTGTGACTCAATTGCAAACATATATAACATTAATGAGACATCCAGTATCTCATTGAATTTTTAACTTTTCCAATGGTCGAGGTAATTGAACCCGTTTACTCATCGTTTCAACAACTATTTCAAGTTCTGTAAATATATACGTGTGTTTTTTATTGGTTACACACGTCTTACTAAGTATAGGACATTACTGGACACTTAAGTACATACGCTTTAATTAGAATACTGACTTCTACTAGTCAGTCCACTATTTTCAATACAAAAAAGTACTTAGTTTCGTGAGCTGGATGAGTCATCACACGCCTTGAAAACGAAACGTCGGATAATAAAATATTCAGTTGACTCGGATATTCAGCATTAATTACACCCCATGGTGGACAATATTCATAGAACAGCGGAAAAAAAAATTAGTAGTCAATTTTATTACTGAAAATCTGTCAGACATCTTTGTTAACAAAAACAACTCTTATTTCCAGTACGATACAGAACATTAGTAGTGACTGAACTGTATTTGTCAATCATGCATTGCTTTAATTCTATTAACTTAACGAACTTATTTTCCAGCCCTGAAACTGTGGTAAACAACTACTCCTCCATGGTGTACATCAAACCATACTGTAGAATGGGTCCTTACCTAGTGGGTATGGCACTAGGATACATATTATTTCGGACTGGAAGAAAAATTGTGCTGAAAACGGTAAGGTTCCTAATTTATTCAGTTTCACATACAATATTAGATATTTAATGAAAGTATCACTATTGGTTGGAAGAATTTTACTTTACGTAGCGTGAAAAACCAAACATAATTTGTTAAATAAAATAAATGGACAGATGATTTCGACACTTTGTTTAATTAATGCGAGGTTTTGACCCCAGTCCTCGTATCACCATGCACAATTTGCGGAAGCGTAGGCCTAACTCGCCTGTTGTCAGCCTGAAACAATTTAACTGCCAGGTAGCGCTATCTAGTGGACTGAAAAAATAACGTTATAATCACTAACTTTCCTGAATTATAAATATTAGATAAAAAATATAAAATAAATATGTTTAGAACGGTATAATCCTTCAAAATTAAGGGCCAACATGCATCATGATTGTTAATTTTTACTGTTTACTAAATATATATGTGCGAATTATCTTTTGAACAGTTTATTATTGTAGCAAGACAGTGTTTGTTGCGACGACATTGGCTTCTTCAATTTTTCTTCCCTTGATATTACAATCCCCGTTCACGACTTTTTATATGTTAGAAGTTCATGATATGGTAATTTTCTCTATAATATTTGGCGTCTGCTGATGTACCCGTTTTATAATTTCTGTTATATCTTGGTATCCCTTCCCCCCTGTGAGTCAGTGGTAAGTTTATGGACATACAACGCTAAAGTTCGGGGTTTGATTCTCTGCAATGGACAAAGAAGGAAGGCTTAACGTGATTTAACTTTAAAAAAAAAACACAATATTTTTCTCTGGATTTCAAAAATGGCGAAACGGGTTCAAATCTGCGATACCACAAAATATTCCCGGCACTTTAAGCTGTGAATGCGTTATAAGTGACAGTCTCTTTGCGCGGATGGTGCGTGATAGATTGCTACTGACCAACTGTCTTCCCTCAGGTAAGTAGTTCAAAATTAAGGTTGGCAGCAGATAGGTTCAGTAGTTTTGCCCTCAATACAAAGTGAGACGCCAATACAAAAAGTAATATATCTTTGGTATTCAGACACTCGGATATCAATGGGTATCTTGATTCCTTCAGCACAACATTTCGGGCATTCACATTTAAAGTAATAAACTACACATTATTGTATTAATATAGTTTAAATATGGTATGCATTATCGTGTGTATGTATGTGTATATATATATGAACTAACAGAAAGATTAAAGGAGAGCTTCTCAATAGCCGGAAAGTGTGTAGCTTAAGACATTAATTGTATTTCAATGTGATTCTTCGGCCTCTACTAGTAGAGACCAGCAATATTCCTTTTTGTTTTTTTTAATTCAGGCTTAAACCGAGATAATTATACGACCAATTGCCTTACTTAACAGGCAGCAAACGAATGTAAAATATTAAGTTGATGTATCACAACTTTCAATTTCAAAATATTTCTAATCGCTGGCATTGAATTCTACAAATCCATTTATCTTAGGCTTAACATTAGTTAAGCCTTATTTAATATGGCCTACATTCAAAGAAATGTTACATTAACACTAAGTAATGTACGTTTTTTCTTTAGTTTAGTTAGAGCTAAACTTTGTCTTACTTAATATTTTCAATATATAAACTTATGTTATTCTACAACATAACTAGATATTATTAAAATCTTTGACACACTTTTCATAAAATGTGTCAAGTATACTTACCTCCGCCTTTATTTTATACCTCTTAAAATAAAGAGGACGCGCATACGCTTTTCACTAAAGACAAAAATGTGACTATTATTATAATTAATATGTTGCACACCATGGTTGCTAAAATAAATAAGCGTTTATTAGTACACAATAAATAGTTACAAATAAAACAGTCCTCAACCTCAAAATACAATTAAACCATTTACTTGATAATTTACTTCGTAGGGATAACACAGTAATACTAACGAAAATAGTTTAAAACCTGGGATGTGCGATATCTTGTCAATCTCAAGGATTTCATCTCCATACAGTAAATTGCAGAGTAAATATTTTGAGACTGGGAAGAATCTCATTTTAAAATATTTATTGTGTGCTAAAAATATTGTTTTCATTTAATAAACATGTGACTTAAAACTTACCCAAGTGTTACTTCAATGTTAATAAATTCCGTATTTTTTTAAATAGACGTTTTAGTTTTCTTCAATATTTTATTACATGCTGTAATGATATTTTACTGAAATGCAAGTTTGGTTGAAAGTGGATAAATTTTATTATGTCTTTAATTAAAGCATGGCCAGGTGGTTAAGGCGCTCGCAATCCACGGGTTCGAATCCCCCTCACACCAAACATTCTCGCCCTTTCAGCCGTGGGGGCGTTGTATGTGAGGGTCAACTCCACTATTCGATGGTAAAAGAGTAGCCAACTCTTGGGCTGATAGAAAGAAATCTAGCATGAAAAATCCAGTTTCTTCAAAGAACGCTAATGCAGAATAATTATCATAATAACTATCTCTATGTGTTTAGGTGTATAAATTTTGTATACCCGGGAGGGTCAGGTACACTAGACCTCTTCCTCCTTCCTTTTCATTGTTTGGGTGGACTGCTTAGTATATTTAAAGTTAATACATGAGGGCCAGAGTGATGAACAGTATTCAGGCCCTGTTCAGGGCAATGCCCATGTATATTGTACTTTCAGATTCACCGAGTCGAGATCATAGGTGGCCTGTTTTATATTAGCATTAATTTATTATTTTTATATTATTGTTTTATATATAATATGCGTGTATATATATTTTATTATTATTTTACTGAAGTTTAACTTTATGATGTAATATATAAATTAATTAGGGAGAGGTGTTTCGCTCTCTTTTAATCATATATGCAACCTGTCTAGTTCGCATAACAGTTCATTTTTATAGAAATATTTTATTGTACTGTGTAGAAGCCTATCTGGTATTGTTTGTGTATTTGAGTATTTATGCATAAACTTTGAGGAGGTGGTTTTAAATACTCTATATTCTGTCGTAATTAATGTATTTTGTAATGATTATCGTTTGGTTGGCAGTTGTTTTTCACTTGCATTAATCCATGCAGGAGCTGCATAATCTACTACTGGTCTAATATATGTTTTGTATATTTTAATGTTTTCAGGTGTTGTTCCATAATTTTTACCAGTTAGACTTCTAGCATAGTTTATTCTTCGCCAAATTTTAGTTTTTATGTTATTTACATGTTTTATTCAGGTAAGTTTAAAATCGTATGTTAGTCCTAAAAATTTTGCAGATGTAACAGTCTGGATTTATTTTAATTTATATTTTTGGCAGTATTCACTTAATCTGTTTACTTGAAGTTGTAAGTTAGTGGCTGCAATTTCTGGTGTAGGGGCACTTTTCCAAATTGCTACATTATCAGCGAACTGTGACGAATATCCATGATTTCGGTCTTTAAGTGGCACATTTTTCACATACACGATAACGAGAATAGGACTAACCACCCCATCTTGATGGACACCGGCTTCTGGAGTGAAGAACTCCAAGAAAGTTCCCTTTACGTTTACTCTGCATTTTCCATTTTACAAAATGTTAGATAACCAGCCAATAATTCCTCGCGGTAGTCCCATTTCGTACATACGGAACCGAAGACCATTGTGCCATACAGTGTCGAATGTCAGTGATTCTTTTTTCATTAAAACTATTTATTATTGTTTCAGTTAATCTAATTAAATGATCTGTTGTTTTTCTAAATTTTCTAAACCCGTTTTGTTCCTCTGCTAATTTTGAAGTAATCTCCAAAAATATGGAGAGTCTATTACTTTTTATTCGTTCAAGAATTTTACCCACACAGCTGGTCAGGCTGATTGGTCGATAACTGTTTGGCTCTTTAGCTGGTTCACCCTCATTGTGGAACATTAATATATTAGCTTGGTTCCAAGAAACTGGGATGTATCCAGAGTAGAAAGATAAATTGAATATAGCTAATAAGTGGTCAAATACTTTCGGAGTGCCTTATTTGAGGTGAATTGTTTGTATGCCATCATTTCCTGGTGATTTGTTTTTTGAAGTCTTGATTGCTTGTTTGAGTTCAGTTAATGTGAGTTTTTTGGTGAGCATTATATTCATTAGTGTTATTGTTAATGGTATTGATTGGAAAATATGGTTTGTATAATTCTATGTTATTTGTTACATGGTTGTTTACTTGTTGTAGAAATAGTATCAAAATAACTTAATCAAAACTTGGTTTGTTTTGAATTTCGCGCAAAGCTACACGAGGGCTATCTGCGATAGCTGTCCCTAATTATCAGTGTCGAATAAGGCTTAGAGTGTATCGAAAATGTCTTGTTTGTTTATAGTTATAAATTTATGATTTTTTTAAAGAAAGTTATTTTATCATTATTTGGTACACAAACATAACAGTCATTTTTCATCTGCGTTTTAAAAAAATATCTTTACCTAAACATCCCACTACTATCAACATTCGAAACTTTGGACTCGTTGTGCTATGTTATAATACTCTTTTATTTCAAGTTGCCACAATTACAAATATTTATTCAAAATCGTTGCTTAAAAATGGGTCTAAGTTTCAAAAATGCAATTGCCAATTATTTCAATGGGCATACAGTTGAATTTATATCAGTTATTTATTTAATTAGGTTTTATATTGTGATCTTAAAAAATGAATAAAACTGCAACTTTTTAAAATAAATTTAACCTTGTAACTTACTAGTTAATATGTTAAGGGAACCATATACAATTACGTTTAAATAAACGTTAGTAAGCAACAACGACAAAAAATATCAGTTACATATATATATTGTTAATATTTTTTCCAGAGGTATTCGTTACTCGGATGGTCTTTGGCAATTGTATGCAATACCTTAGTTCTTTACGGAATGTGGCCAGCTTATGAAGGAAAACTCCCCTCCAACCTGGCCTCTGCCATGTACAGTGCTCTAGCACGAACAGTTTGGGCTGTTGGACTTGCCTGGTTGACCTTTGCATGTACAGTTGGTTACGGAGGTGAGTATTAGGTTGAAAGTCAAGGTAGTTGTGCACCAGTTTACATAAATACTCTCAAACACACACGTGACTTGAGCAAGACACTTGTAATATGAAACTTTATACTCAATGGAATTGGGTCTAGGTCAAATTCCCACCATGTTGAGAGGACACATTGGAGCCGGTGTCGAGTTTCACTTACTTGACACAAGCGGATGACAATCCTGACACGTCCCCTTCTACCATGGACGAGAAAAACAATTCATCTAAGGTTAACCCTAAGTTGGGTAGACTGAAACAATGGGGTAAAGCGTCTTGCTCAAGAACACCAACAGTGGTGATAGTACCAGCTTCGAACTAAGAACCATCCAACTACGAGTCTATCGCACTGTCGCATGCTTTCTTGATACAGAGAAAGCGTTCAACACTGTATGGCACAACAGTCTCCGGTTCCGAAAGACAGAAATGGGACTATCGCGTGGAATTATTCGCTGGCTCTCAAACTTTTTTAAAAACAAAAAATGCTGGATAAATGTTGAGGGAACCTTCTATTAGTTATTTACTCCAGAGGCTAGCGTCCCTTAGGGTGTGGTGGTTAGCCATATCCTTTTCATAATGTATGTTAATATGCCTCTGAACGACCCCAAATCATGGATACTCGTCACAATTCGCTGATGACGTTGCAGTCTGGAAAAGCGCTCAACATCAATAGCAGCTAGAAATATAGAACCACAACTAAACAGAATAAGTGAATACTGCCAGAAATATATAATTAAAATAAACACAACAAAAACTCAAGTAGTGGTTTTCACATAATTAACAAAGTACAAAGAAAGAAAGAACAGTTATATATGAACGGAGCATTTCTTCAGACTACTATATCCGCCATACCGACAGAAGGTCTATAGCGCAGAGCCAACGAAATCAACTCGCGTGCATATACCCAAAAACAGAAACTAAAAGCATTCTGTTTATATTTCTTGTAGAATTATCACACTGATAATCAGATTATATTACTCATAAGATTAAAAATTGCGTACGTGTGTTGAAAATAATGTCACACGAAGGAAGAACTAAAAGCTTAAACTTTCAATTCAAGAGATGTTCTTACAAATCAAAGTTATTGTTTGTAACTAAGTCTTAGAAATATTTGTCATTTTATCAACTCTGCTACAGGGTTTATCACCACTTTCTTATCCTGGAAGGCATTCATACCTCTCAGTCGTCTCACGTATTCTGCGTATCTCGTTCATCCTGTTGCCATAGCAGCCCTCTACGGTGTACAAGAATTAACTGTTGACGCAACATACAGCTATATGGTAAGATCACACATACGTCATTGATCAAACAACTGGAATTCTAATAGACGATAATTCATTCTGTTGACATTGTTAGCACTAATTTGGAAATTTCTTGGTATTCACAAAATCCTTCTAGAGCAAATTCGGTAAAACTTAAAATGCTAATATTAATACAAGGAAATGATGGTCTTTTTTTTTGTTTTAATTTCCAGATGTACCTAATCTTTGGAAATCTGGTCTTCACCTTTATAGTAGCTTTTATTTCATCACTGTTCTTCGAGTTTCCCTTTACTGGACTGGAAAACGTAATTTTGAAAAAAGACGTATACCCGATTACGAAATAGATAATTTGAAATGCATTATGTGTTTCGATGGTGCCACCAAACCACGTAAACATCACTGAATACGAAACGCAAGCCAAAAGAACTTTTATGGAAAGACGAATGTATAGCAATTTCAGTGGATGTTATACAACTGTCTGAATATATTTGAAGACGACTAGATGCTGCTATTCATTATTTTAGGAAGAAATGTTAACTAAACTCTTTATTAAAGTTCTTCCTTCGAATCTGAAATGTTGACTGCTCATTTCGAAATATTAAAATCGGAAACAGTGCATATCAAATATTGAAAATGCCAAATTATGTACTGGTGGATCATTCATCTTGTCATGATGTGAAATAACGAACCACATATTACTAAAAAGGAAAACAATTTATTTAATACCAGTATTTGATTTGGATCTCCATAACAAATTGGATTATTACTTTGACACTTTTTATAGCCTTAAACTTCGTCATATTTAACTAAAAAAGTGTGTTTAACATTTCTTTAAATATTTTCATTTCCCAATTAATATAAATATAACACATTGTTGGTTAATTTTTAGGATAATATTAGCCCTTTATATATAAATAAAAAACACTCGTTAAGCATGCATATAATTACTTTTAAGTTGATAGTAAAACACAGTAACAACGTAACCATGTGACAAAGACAGCATGATGAATGCTCTTTGAAACTATTTCGGAAAATAACAAGTACTGGATTATTTCATTGTCGTTTCAAAAGGGTTTTTACATCAGAATATAGGAAGAAAAAAATAAGCATGAAACATTTTGATACACCCAACATTAATTAACCCCTTTAAAAGGATCCTACTCACATTGACATCATCTCCGGCTGAACAACTCGATTCAGGCCAATATGAATGTTAGATGGATTGTAGCCATTATCCATTGCCTGGCAGATTAATTAATAATAATTACATATTTTCATTTGTATTACATAATTACTCTAAATCTTGTATGAAAAGACAAAGTATCGCCTGATCTATATGTTATAATTCTAATTGAGGAAGGGACATTATTTACAAAATCAGATATATAACAAAAGCAAAAACTGGTTTTTCAAATAACCACTTCTGAATATAGAAGCAAATAACTTTCGCGTGTAATATTCGTAATGAAGCAGTGTACGAATAGTTGTCCAATATCGTGCAAAGCTATCCAAGATCTTTCGTGCGCTAATCGTCACTAATTTTTTTAAGTGACAAATCAAAAGGAACGTAATTAGTTCACACACCCTACCACCAACTCGTGGGCTATTTTAATCGAGTAAGTGATCTGACCGCCGCTCTTATAACGCATCCACGGCTTAAAGTACAGAGCGTATTTTTGTCTTCTGGCAATAACGGAACGCAAACCAAAACCTGATATATGCAGCCTTAAAACGGTGTAAAAGTTGGTTTATTTTTGAACTACATCTGAGCCATTTTAAATACCGAGACAAGATTCCCCATCATTGATTTATGAAGAAACGTAAAATAATTCAGCAGTTATGAATGTGTCTTCGGCTTTGTAGTTGATACACTCAAGCTATCATATGGGTGTGCCCCCAATATAACCATTCCATGTTCGTGTCACTTTTATCTCACTTGCCAAAATATATTTAAGAAAAATCAAACTTGTTTTAACGTAGAATTGGAAAAGGTTATTGATAATTTTAACGTGTTAGTTCGAACACTGGCTATTTCGTAGAAATTTTAACAGGTTTTATCTAAACAATATAATAAGCATGGTTATTATTCTTTTATTTTTTTTATAAATTTGGCTATTTTTAACATACACATTTCACTCTAACATTTTCTTCCAGATTCCCTCTTACACAAAACACGAGTTTCACTTCATTTTGACATATGAAATACACGTTCACCAAACGAGTCTAGTCATGCTCACACTGTAGGGGTTAACCCGATTCTTCGGTTTTATCTTTAATCTTTATCTAAGTAGAGACATCTAGAATAATTATCCAAAACACTATTGTGCTCTTTTTGTTCATATATGTAAAATTCAACAACCATAAAATTATGGCATAAAGTTCTCTTAATCAACTACCCTCAGATATACAGAACAAATGGAACATTCGACGCATCACGTGATATTAAAACCTCACCACAATAAACCTCCCGTTCTTTAAAAGCCGGTTGATTTAACGAATTAATAACATTCCACAACACGAAAATGTTTTTAAATGAGTATCACCAGTTTTAGTTATTACAATGGATCATATAAATAAGGGTTATAGGTACGTAATGTTGTTTCACTCGTTCTTCTAAAGTATTTCAGGAAGCTAATTTCAAGTATTACAATAATTTTGTTGCACTGCAATAAATATATACACATTATCATATTTTCTACGTTAATTTTTTGATGCATATTCTATGGTAAAGGTCCTATCACTTAAGTACTTTATTTGAAAGCGAGTGAAATTATTGTAACGACCTTTTGCAGACCACTAGTTGTCGAACGTTTATATTCGAATAAATTCTCCTATCATACTCATCCATCGTATGGTCATTTTATTTTTTCCTGCGAATTACTAAAGAATGAATTTTGTCCTATGAAATGGTGAAGACTACTGATGCTACATTAATTAATCGAAAAAAAAACCCACTATGCTGCGACATCTGTCTCCAAACTGGGTGTTTCATCATCAGAAGACTACTTGATGTGCAAAGCCACGTGTTATTTTACAAAAGACATCTTTGGAAGTACAAAATAAGACGAGACGTAATCTACTCGGCGGCACCCGCCACATAAATACGAAATTCCTGACGTTATTGGTAATACGGTAGAACTCACCCAAAGCTGAAAATGTAAAGTGTTTGTTTGTACAGAGACTCGAACCATGGATGAACTATAATCCATTAAACCACGCTCAAGCCCTCCAAGTATTAATACCCAATAATAAAAAACAATTTTTCAGTCAAGTTGTTTGAAACTACCAACAGTTCTAGACATTTTGAACTTCTCATTATAAGTAGTCCATGGATCATAGTTCAGCCAAAGACGTTTACAATATTCTGACCAATATAGTTTGTAAATTTGTGTGGATATAACTGAAGTCTTGCTTACACAAGAGGTGATCAGAGAAACTTCATACATCCTTCAAAGTTGTCACAAATGCGTTTTGAAGTCTGAGAACATTTGTTGGACACAACAGGGTTAGTTCTTCAAATACCAATTAAGTCATTTGGTAAATGAAATGGAATACTTTCTTTCACCCTCCTCTCAGAAAAAATACGTTAACATATATTTTGTATATATGAAAACTTTTTCCAAGATAGATGCACCAAACCCATGATGCAACGTGTTTTGCTCAAACGGCAAACTGCTAGACTATGCTGTTTAAATTACCACATGCACGAAAATATTCGCACTTGATTCATAAACTGTTAAGTCTTGAGTTGTCACATTCATTGATTGTTGAAGAATTCGTGCATGTTTATACAGGTATATAGTAGGCAAGATACGTAATAGGTGTATTGGCATTTACTAACGCTTTAAAAAATCGTTTGCATTGAGTTTTTACGTCAATTTATGTGCAAATTCTAACCAGTATAATTTCATATTCTAATTGAAATGCAACCAATTGTCCGAAAACGATGTAATATTTTGTAAACAACAACTTGTACCTGTGAACGTTATTTTACTTTCAAAATGTACCAACAGTTAAAGAAAAAAGCAAGGATTTTATATTTTCTTGGGTTTCTTCAAACTATTCTTTAAAAATCTAAACCGTAAATGTTGGACTAATTTTCACCGGAAGTGTTTGAAATGTAAGCCCCGTAACTATTTAAGTTAATCGAGTTAAAACGAAACCAACACGGCATTTAATTACTTTTAAATGCTCTCTTGTGACCTGACAACAACACATCTGCTGTCCAAACTTTACGACACTTCGCATCGACAAATCTTTTTAAGAAAGAAACTCAATACATATCCATTATTTAAAAACAGTTTATTATACCATATTTGAGTCTTCAACTAACGCCGGGTACATTATTTGTAACGTGTTGTAATAGGTCTAAAAAAATTGAATTGGTAGAGTTTACCCCAAACATGAAAAACTACGATACCAAACTTGTGGTACAAAGGCATCTTTAAACAGGGAAGGATAATCTACTGTAAGGTGAAAGTTCGCCTTTTATTACCCTCATAGTAATAACTAACTGCATTTCTAAACTAAGTAACAGAATCAAGTCATTTGAACAAATCTAAACAAGCCCTATACAAGGACTCTGCTACTGAAAATTAATAACAAAGCCAACAATAATAAGCATTGGTCATAGCAAAATGTCACATGAATGAACAATCAGTGGTCCTCAAACTTCTTTCTCAAACTACCTATCAGTCCTGACACACTCGGTCTATTACCTTGTATGACTTAGGTTGCGGCAGTGCGCAGCTGTGACTTGCATTTTGGACCACCAGTGATGCTCGAACCATATTTTGAGAACCACTGTGACTGATCTAAATGAATAAACCTAAAAACACTAAACTAATAACAGGTGTTACTGAGAGAAATCTAAACTGCATACAATACTTACATCAACTTACTATGATGTATAGCTTGTACACTAAAAACCTTATCCAATATTTGATAAAATGCGTCATGTTAGATGAAAATAAGGTTTATGGTTATCACATCTTTCCAGTCTTATTGTGATCTGTGAAGATATTGGGTTACACGACAAAGTTGCGTTCGATCAATTACTCACAAGAACAACTAAATTCTAAGAACTTACGACTGCAAGTAACGAATAATAAAGCAACCACACTAAGTATGCAGTGCCAAAGGTCTTTCGTTCAATACCAGGGATCATCAGATTGGCTGGATACGAAAAGACATTAAGTAGCAGTCGAGACCTTTTATATCATCAATTTCATGTACAACTTTCTATTAAGTGAACTGTATTATAAATTCAGTTTATATTACCCGCAATTCAACTGGGTAAGAACGCATATTACACTAATATTAAATAGTTCAGAAGGTACAACTTTCTAAAAATAGTCTCCACTCTATAATGTGTTATTGTCCAAATTCTATACCTGTTCCATCATCAAAACTTGTTAGTTTGGCAAGTAGTGCATAACAACAACTTAATGTTTGTAGTCAGTTTAACACTAATAATATATTTAAAGATACATCTCAGAACAGTCCTAGTCTGTACTGATTACGGTGCGTTATGTTTAACACTAATAATATATTTAAAGATACATCTCAGAACAGTCCTAGTCTGTACTGATTACGGTGCGTTATGTAAATACCATAAAAAGTAAACTAACGTTTCTTGTACTAAAACTTCACACTTTGTTTACAGGCGTATTCACAATTAAAATATAATTGTACGCTCTACATATTTTACCACAAAGAAATACAATAATTAATTTAAACATGAGGAAAATGAGGTGAAGGAAAAAAATCAACGGATTCTGAAAACCATAATTATAACAGCTTATTTCTTTAAATACCAAAATAAAACTGCCCATGTAGAAAAAAATTAATTTTACTGTAAAGACATTTCATAGAACAAAGAATTTTAAAACCACGTTTTTACACATTTAAAAGTATCTATTAATTTTTTTTTAAAGTGTAATCACACACAGACATCCTATCCTATCAATGAAAGTGTAATATACCTTTCAAATTTTCAGACAGTGGAAACAACTTAAGCAACAACAAATCATGAAATAGTAAATACACAAATCAGGTTGATTATAAAGTTATTCTTACCTGCTGGTAGAATAATGAAACAACTTACGTAAGTAAGAAAGCAACATGATTACAAGATCCAGACACTAGTAATGAACACATCTCCAACAACCATTTTATATATTAAAAAAAAAATCAAACCAAATTAACGCCCCCTATCTCAGTAATCTATTACTATACTATGCTCGAGATAACATCTTTGGAAGGTAACAGTAAATTCACAAAAATGCCAAATTTTAATAAAATGGTTTTATTCTGGGGAACAGACTCTGGTTCTACAGACCAATGTTCTGTCTAAATATGTAAGGTGTTCCCCAAAATAATACCGCTTCATTATACCTATTCACACTAATCTGTCATTTTACTATTATATGTTAGCACTGTGTTTCCACTACAAGTATCACTGAAGCTATTATAAAAATTCCTTTTATTCAATGTATCATACTAAAATGGTTCTTAAGTTTCTCTAAAATATTTCAAAAATTGATTTGAAAAACGTATACAATAACGTGTTTATTGATTGTTGTCAAAAGCATAGAACCCGATACACTTACTTTCCTAGCAGGTATATGCCATCTATTGAAATCATATGTAACTAAAACAAATCAATGATTTAACTCATTGAACAAGTTTCCAATGAACTGATGGCACATCAGTACAAGTGATAATACATTTCACAAAATACTAATTTTGTTTTGGCACTGCTAAAATGCTGAAAATATAAACCATTTTTACACGTGTCTTTGAATGCATTATGACAATGACAAATGGAACGTCTGCAAAAAACTAGAAAACAACAAAAACATCTGTCAGGTGTTACAGCATATTTCCCAAATTTCATGTTACCTTACCTGGACTAGACTGGATCCCATGACGCGGGGTGTCCCCAAGAGACAGCTCGGCGTGACACTGGGTTTAAACTACAAATGTAACAAGACATTGTAGTGGTCAGTCCAATGTTTATGAACATACAATAAAAATCAACCAATGACACCCCTTGTCACAAAATGCCCCCGCAAATCAATGAGATCTACTGTTCAATCATGATTGTAACTAGTGGGCACAAAAGAAATGTATTCTACCAACATCAACACAAATAGTACCTAAAACATGGTTTCTAACAACAGAATCAGACAGAATATTTTAGGGATAAAGAGAATCATACAATTTCTGATCTAATAAATCAGTAAAGTGATTTAAAAATTTCTAAGCATAAACAAGATATTTAAACGTTATGAACAACTGATTCTGAAAGAGAAAATGAAACAATTGTGATAAACAGAAAAGTCCATAATTGCAAAAATATAAACCACAAGTTATGAATAATAGATATTGCTATATTATAAAAATGTACAAGATTTAAAAATAAAAAAGAGGACAGAAAATAGTATACTATAATATGAACTTTCTTCAGAATATAAGAACTGACCGAGCCAACTACTCTCGAGCACGCAAGCTCACCAGTTATCTCGCTACTTAACCCCTTAGCAGGGGACACGCCATATGGTGTGATCGTGAACCAACAAGCAACTGCAGAACACACCACATGATGTGCTTTAATTTTGTTCGAGCAACAGCTGGCAGAATGCACCCAAACTGATTACTAAATTTTGATTGGTTGACAATTTATTTAATAAAATTTCACAGCTAAGGGGTTAATAATAGTCTCATGTATCAAAATACCCAGCTCAAAAAAAAAGGTTCCTATAAGATGGAAATTCAGTCCCAAAACCAACATAAACAGTTATGAGTTACACATGTATGTGAAGAGAGATTGATTCATCTCCTTCCAAATTGTTACTTATTTAACAAATATTCACTCTTGTGCAGTGAATAGATGGTTAGAATTGTTTATTAATACATTGCAAAAATAAATATTATTTTTACCAACCAATTATAAAATGCAAAATTTTGCAGGTTTACAGAGAAAAACAAAAACCAAATGTAGTGACCACCATTTTCTTTTCTTACAGCATGGTATAACCAAAAGGCCTCCAACCCACACTTTGCAATGCTGACCACTAAGTGAAGTCAAGTCTTCCAAATAATGGAAAGACATAACAGCTTTGAACCTATTAGTTGTGTGACCATGAGATAACTTTCCTGAACTTAAATGGATGATCACCAGTTTAAAATGTTTGACACTAGATTTTTTCTGTAGATTCTGAGTATCCTCACACAAGTTTTTAAGAGTCAAGTTTATTAGAGGGCCAAATATCAATCTTAGAGGTACCTTTATCTTCATCTAACCACAAGCATTTTAAAATGCCAACATACTCATAGTCAAGTAAAGAGTGATGAAATAACTCCAATAACACAGTCCTGTGATGGTTTTACTGTCTTGAAGTGTTTACATGCATTATACAGTAATTCGTGTATGACGAATCCAAAAATATCTACTTTTCTCCATCACCTACAGATTTTTCACAAAATGTCATATGCACTTTCACAAAATTGGATTTTTAATGAAATCAGGTCACATTTGTTGTGTTTAAAATGTTAACCACTGGCTACTGATTTCTCTAAACCAATCATGTCGCAAGTCTTACTGTTCTAGAACCCAAACATAACAAGTAATGTTCAATGTAATATGCGAAACAATTTGATCTAAATAAGATTTTTTTCCTCAATTTATATAAAAAAATCCTTACCTCATAGAAGAGAATGAATATTTTTGAAATCTGCATAGCTAAATAAGGAAAATCTGTTATTAAAACCAAAACTTTGTGAAGTTTAAATTAACAAGCCTGTGTAATTTGGCATGTACAAACAGCACCCACCCAAATAAGATCAGTTACCCAAGAGTCACAAATTTTTTACCAAAACTAAAAAACATGTTTGATCCAAAACACCAATGTTACCTATAATTCCAAGTGGTTATGAATAGCATTGTGTGATATTTACAAGATTTGTGCAGAACAATTTTGAAATAATGTTATGCAAAGAGTTTAAGTAGTTGTGTCCATTCAAGATTTCACACCTTTTCAAGAGTGTACAAGCAAGTCACTAATATATCTTGTTCATATAATAAAACAATGTAGTAAAACTTAAGACTTGGATAATTAGGGTTAAGATAATTTGGAACTTTTTTGATGTACAAAAAAACAACAAAAAACCCACAAAAAACACACTAAATTTAAGAACAGTATCACCAAAGCATAAACGAGCATTTAAAACAACAAACCATTGTGAATTTGAATGTTAGAACATTTTCAATGAGGTTATCAATTTTTTAAAATTTCATATCTTTGGTAACATACTTCAAAATTTTAACATTTCTAAATGTTAAGCCACTGCCTAGAAAAATTAGATAAAAGTAAAAATTCTTAAAAATGCCAGTGTAATGTTAATTTACAAAATGTCCATCAACAAATAGTGCATCCAATAAATATCATAAATGATATAATTCTAAGTAACAAATACAGATATAAAACCAGGACGCATGTTTAAACGTCTAGAACCCCGAGTTCGAATTCGTAGGATTAGATGACATTGTCTTTTCATCCAGAAATGTTTACCACCAGAAATCAATTTTCTCTGATGTTGCTCGACACTTGTAATTGCTTAGTTTCAGTTGAGCCTATTAATTTTTGGAAAAGTTTTGTTTGAAACTAAAAATTCAAAACTGTCAGCTATAAAACTCTTAAAATTTTTTGTTTCAACCCTCAACTGGTAGGGTAAAGTATTTGTATAAGTGGTAGAGCATGAGAACACAACCCATGTATAATAAACTTCTACAATGGTGGAGTCAGAATGACAACAAATGAGAAACATTTACATGTGTTATAGAAAAGTTCAACAACAAATTCCAAACACTCAATTAGTACCAAGTAAAAACAAAACTACTGGCAGAGAGCAGTTCTAGCCAAGTTGGAATACTGATTTGAAAAGTTATTATGAGCACACCCTATCAGTTCAGAGTTAACACCTGTTACTTGTGTGTATTACCACTTACAAATAAATGTTATAAAGCTAACTGAAAAAATATCAAATGACATAAATTAACAAAAAAATAAACACCCTCCCTCCCCATGACAGCTTTTAATTTAAACACCTGATGTCTTGTAGTAATAATTTTGTCCAAGTTTCTCTCTTAAACCAATCCCAAGTACTGAAAACCATGTCATTCAAGTTAAACTAAATCAGAGAACTGGTAGGTTGAAACTAAAGATACCAGATGTCCACATATTTCCACCAATTAGATAAATACATAGTTTATGGTGATCCAGGAACACTGTTCCATTCCACATTAGCCATAGTAATCTCTGGTGTACAAGCTGTACATGCACACCCTTTCTGTAGTAACTGAGATTAGAATCATAACTCTAAATACAATAAAGTGTTTTGATAGTAACTGCAGAAAAAATAAAATGATTATAATCACAAACTAATTTTCACTTAAAAAGGGGAAAAATATCTGAAGGGATCAAATGAATGAAAACAATCACAAAGGCACAGTAAAACAAGAATAGATGCACAAATACTGTTACAAGATTAAAAAAGCAACATTACAGTGCGTAGCCTTAATTCTTATAAAAAAAACAACCTCAAAATCCAAATGCAATAATTTCTATTCTGATAATTAATTAACATTCACAGTGAATTCATCTTGGCTTTCTACTTTAGCCAACAGTAACATTTTTCAAACAATTATGTTTGCAATATGGATTTTTAAAAAAAGAAAAACAATTTACATGAACTGTTATACGAGGTTAAGAAAGTTCAAATATAACTACAAACATCTCATGATGAAACATCTTTATGGAGTTTTTTTTATAATGAGCACTGTTTGATGCATCTTTCAATCAAAAATCACTTGCCAATAAATAAGTTCTGTACCATTGAAACATGTACTTAAAGCTCTTACACATGGATATAACTAACAAACTGGAAATTATAGAGACAACCCAAAACAGAGTGACACAACACAGACACATATTAGAGACATGGACCAACCTTGTCTCAGAACAAATAGCATTTGTAATAACTGTTTTCACACAAGTTACCTGTTGTATATTGTGCTGTCTTCATGATTTCTAAATAACAATAAAAATAATTAAAACAGACATTGTGCTCGAAACATAAAACAAAATAAAGATTCAATTCAGAGATGTTTATAATTTATGATAAGAATACCTGGTTCTTTCCGAGAACACCAGTGGTATGGCTTTAGATGGTTGTTCTGTAATTAATCGCCCCACAAATATTAAAGAAAAGCTTGTTCAATTTATAATTATTTGCTAGAAAAGTTCTGTTTACAAGCAACTTTGTTATCTTCAAAATTACTACTTTAGAGTCGTGCTACATTAATAATAAAACCACCAAATGAACACCATTCAATAAAAATCAACAAAATAGATTTGAGCTGTAATTCTGCATATTAACCCCTTAACCGTGAATACTCTCATTCAATAAGAAATAATTTTAACCAAATACTGTCAAATTTAGTATAGTTTACCAGCTTCTGCATGTTTAGTTTCTCCATAAGAAGATGAGTTAACTCATCCTGATGTTGCTTGACCATGTCTGAAATGGGGAGGCCATTTATTTTGTCCGAGCAATTATTTCCTTTTGTTATAAGAGTATGGTGGCTTAATTTAGCAGTTATAAAAACCAAAAAACTGAAATAATAAATAGCATCATACAGACATTGTTAGCACACAGTTGTCAGTTTTGACTAAAATTTTAGCTAGAAATGATTCAGTTATAATCAGATTCTGAAATTAATGCTGAGTCGAAGTTTGACAGTGACTGTTCAGAGGGTGAAAACAGTCAGATTTAATATAATTTCAGAATCTGATTATAACAATGAATCTTCTCTAGCTAAAATTTCAATCAAAACAACAGCTTGTGCTTACGTCCGTTTCATGCTATTGTTTCAACAGTAAAAACTAAATTATACCACCAGAACATAGGCATATAACCAAAACACTAGTAAACAACATGGAATATTTATAAAAGTAACAGTAGTTCAGATGAGATAAAATGGCCATCCCATTTCAGAAATGGTCAACCGACATCAGGATGACGCAACTCACTTTCACCAGTTAAGGGGTTAAACAAGGAAGCCATAGCTGCAAATACTTTAGAGATTAAGCCCACAACTAAAGTACTGTCAGCTGTACAGCTGTACGATTTTGTTAGTTTATAAACATTTGTCGAAAAAGATGTACATAAAATAGACTCGCACGTGAATCTTAAAAATCCAAGCAGTAAAATTATCCCAAAAATTATAAATGTGACAAGTCAGAAAATATTTTAAAATGTGGTACCTTAAAATATGCGAGAAAACATTATAAAAAAAAAACAACAAAAAAACTTGTTATATGAAAGTATATAGTAATTTTTGAAAGGTGTATAGAAATGTTGATAAATTAGATATTTAACTAAATTTAACATAAGTGACATTTCCAAATGTTCTGAATACCATTTTACTCATACATTTCAAACCCCAGTTCCTGTTATTAAGCATCACATTGTAACATGTTAAAATTTTCCCCCAAAATTGTAATACAATAATCTCCATAGTTCAAGTTAAATAAAAGACATTGAATTTAATCTGCATAACAATAAAACATGGAAGATAAAATGTGAAGGATTTGACAATTACAGTAAAATCATGCCAGAGTACTTCTTTTATCATTCAAAACGTACCGTATGGCGACACCTTGTATTTCTATTTTATTCTCACAATAGAAACAAAGTAGCAATTTCCAAACTAAAGCAACATAAATTTTGTCTTTCATTTATAACATACCCAGCTACAATTCAAAAGAAATACTCTAGGCTATGTTCAAATGAATATATCAGTGCAATATTATGAAAAACACAGGTTAATTAAGTGTATGAAAAGTCAAAATCAAAATGTGGTATTCATCATTGCTCTCCAGTAATTATTAATAAAACAAAATACCACAACAATATTCATAAATATAGAAATATAAGCATCTGCATAAATTACACAAAAAAAAGGACACACAAGCTTTAATCAGTTAACTTTATTAAGCACTGAAAATGTGGTGATATATTGATCACAAAGGTACAAAAACAATAACAAATGTTACACAGCTAAAAACACACTGCTTAAAAGCTCTATTGGAGCCTCTATCATTAAACATATTTCTTAGGTGTACCAGTGGTAAAACTATGGACTAATCCTTACCATACCAGAAGATTAATAGGGCCAGACAGCTGTAATCATAAAAGGTATTATTCCAAGCACTAAAATGTAAGGACTTAAGTTTTGTCAAAAACAAATATGTCTGCATCAAATCAAAATTATGAACTAATGCACAGTAACACTGAACTTTTAATAGTACTAATAATAGTTAAAAACCTGAAAATGGTTTCAGAGTGTCTGCACTTTCACTTCCTTGTAAAAGCTGCATTGGCCCTTTTCCCTCTTCTAGTTATGCCTCAGATGTCATACTGAAAAGCTTGTGATTAAACAAAACATATAAAACTAAGATGGAACCGGCTTAATTGGTGTAAAATAGCCACTGTCACTTCTGAGGAATGTGTGGACCATGACTATAAAAATCTGAAAGACAATACATTTCACATACATCCAATATTCATAACTTTAAATGTCTATACAGTTTTTCTGTCTCTCATAGGGAACCTTAAGAGAAATTGGAAAAGTTGAGACAACCTAAGTGCTGGAAGTCTTACAGTTATTATAATTATTAAATGTATTTAGTTAAAACATGTCATGATAATGTATTTTTTCTGTGTGTGTGTGTGTGTGTGTGTGTGTGTGTGTGTGTGTGAATGTTTTTGCATGGGCATCCACATAATGTTACCTGGATTCAAATACTGACACTATTCACTATCAGCAAAACATGAAAAATTCAGGAAACCCTTCAAATGACGTCACCAGCATCACCAAATTTCAAGCAAGACAGACCAGCAATGATCTCGTTTTCTGTAAAAAATACAACAGGAAATTTCACTCAGTGTTCTACAATATGCACCTCGCTGCTTCTGGAAAAACAAAACCTATACGAAACACACAATTACTGCAGCTTCTTCAACTTACCTTTACCTACCTTACTAGACCAGGATGAGGGCGAGCAAAACCTATGTGATCTTGAATGAGGCTGCTCAGTCAATGTTTATAGGAACCTCTGCTAGCTTTTGAAACAAAGTACAATAACAACCAAGCTAAAGTATTAAACACCTATTAATAAGCAAGACACAAAACACAATGAAATTACAATGTTGATGGGATATAAAATATTCCCGTTATAACTGCCTAAGTTCTATCTCCCCTAATAACTAGGCTTGTAGCATATCACTAAAGTCCAGTGAAATAATAATAATGTTTTCTTCTTGGAAATCCAAGAACAGCACTAATTGTATCCACCACATTGACACAGATTTAGAAGTTAGACCTTAATATTAGATAGATGAACCTTGCTAAGACATTTGCAGATCCATTGGTTTAGAGACTTAACAGTCTATAAAATAATATACAAAACCAAAACAACTACCTAATTAGGCCAGTATTCCAATGTTCAGATGTATCAACTCAAGTTGAATGTCTGTTAAACTAATGGTTTATCCCAATGTAAATTATGTTACTTAAGCTAAATGGGATTGAAAGTACACTTTCATAGCCACTTTCAATGCCTGAAATATACAAAGCTTCAAAAAGGATTTTCTTGGTTTAATTACAAAGTATTCGTTTATTTAGAGAGAAAAAAAGTGGAAAAGATTCAAATATCCGTTAAAGTTTCTTCACTGTAAAAGTGACTTCTAAAGTGTCGAAGATTTGCCTTTCAATCTCAAAAGAATTGAACTGATACATGGACTCTTAAACAGAAATATAGCTCATACCATGATTCATTACTGTAATGTCTCTACAGTGGGAAAGTCTGCATACCACATGTGATGTTTGGTGTTTCTCATCTTGCCTCAGGTAAAATTAAAACTATTTTAAAAAGATACTTAAAATGCTACCAGATACAAGCAAGTACACCTTTGTCCACAAACGTACCTCAAACAATCACTGTCCATAGCCTGGAAAACTGTACCCAGCATAAGGATTTTGTTGAGGGTAAGCCTGCTGTTGTGGTGGGGGCTGTTGCTGTTGTTGTTGCTGCTGCTGCTGTTGTGGATATGCTGCAGGAGTCCACTGACCCGAGGGAGCTGCAACTGCATATTGTTGTCCCTGTGGAGCTGGCTGTCCAGGCTGAGGTGCTGCAGGTGGCTGTTGTCCCTGAGGAGCAGGGGTCTGAGATGGGGCAGCAGACTGGACTGCAGCAGGTTGTGGTTGTTGTGCATACTGTTGTCCAGCCTAAATAAGTTTATGTACAGAAAGACAATGTTATTAGCAACAATTTGGCTTTCAGCTCAAAAAAAAGAGGGACAGAAAATAACAAATGCCATTCTTATCTGAATAACACTCAGCTATTTACATGACCGTTTAAGCATAGGTTCAGTCACTGGGACTGAGCTTGTGACCATTTACTGCTTGTTATAGTTTATGGTATTACTTTAAAATCAGTAAGCATTGTTCACGAAATGTGGTAAGCATTACACTTCCATATGCAAAAGAAAGTTTTTAAACCAAGCCTTGGGGTTTGTTTAGCAATGCTTTGCTTGTGCCTTTTGTTTCTGCATGTTGCCAGTGCAAAGTAATTTTACCTTAGATACTTCTATCCTCAAAAATATTAACTTTCACATATAAAATAATTATGTGCAAATATTTTCATCAAACTTAAGTAAAAAATAGTTTTGTTATTTTCACTAACAAATCTCTATTGGTTCAGTTTGACCATGTAGCCACCACATAAAAATTAGAAAATGAATATAAATTATGCCTTTTGCAATTCTTTGACAAACAATACAGACTTTACCATGATGTGGCACACATACGCTTGTGTTACTCTATCCAATAACATAAAATTGACCTTTAGTCTTTACAAAGTGACCCATCTTGGCTATGTTTTAGTGGACTAGTATTTGGTAAAATACAGGTCACCTTTCAGTTACTATAAACTATACATGTATATAGATCACTATTTACAAACAAGTTCTCAAAACATTATTAAAACATAGAACAGTAAATAAACAAAGCAAGCAATTATTTTTTCCAGTTACAACCTTTGTATTTGGATTGTTGTAACTTACAAAGCCTTGACAAATTTCTCACACTGAGGACGTGAAACATGAAACTTCACTGATAACCACAGAATGCCATTATAACTTAAGTTTAATAATAAAGCTGTATTTCTACCTAAAAAAATATGAAACTTCACTGATAACCACAGAATGCCATTATAACTTAAGTTTAATAATAAAGCTGTATTTCTACCTAAAAAAATATGAAATCTCGAATGGGCTGAAAACATTTTACCAGCACAGAGGTTTGTCTCAAAACTTAAAAATGTCTAAGAAACTAAAGGGACATCCTCAAAATTCCAATCAGTTATTCACACGTCACATATACAAGTGTACATTAAAGACGATTTTCACAAATGGAAAGATGAGTGGGAGCCACTGTTTGATTTACTGAAGATAGCAACAGCTCAAAACAGTAAACACAGAATGTATTTATTTGAAAATAAAGTTATCCTTTATTTTTACATAGCCAAAGTGGAATATTTTAAATAAATAACAACCACAGATGAAACACTTTTTTTTTTATCCTAACAGTTATCAAGTTCCAAATAAAAATAAGTGCTCGATTGCACATGTAGTAAAGGAAGCTGAACAAAGCACACAATCAACACATTTCTCAGTGGTCAACTGTATTTTCATGCCAAATATGATGATGAACACTGATAAGATTAGAGTTTTAACACAACACTGTAAAATGTCACGTTTACATGGATCTCGACTTGGGAAGCACTGGGCAAAACAAGTGTATCAAGGATTCTATTATAGTGATAGAGAGAAGCCCAAACACCTCACATTAAAGGTTAACAGCGTCTGGCACCTTCACCTGGTTTGACAAAGTGTACCATAAACTACTACTATTACACTGAAGTTCAATGACAAACACTAACCTGTTGGTTGTCACGGGCCTGTTGCTCAATCATATCTGCTTCTCGGTGCATCCCTACAGAACGATAATATTCTATCCAGGCTGCACTGTAATCTGGTTGTCCACCAGGTGTTGTTGCTGTAAACCAAACTAAGCTTTAATTACCGACAAATGTCCATTTTGTTTTACATATTACAACATACGTTAGTTTGATATTGTGATAAGTATAGAGAAATACTTACAATGGGTCGAGTAAAATATTATTTTAAAAAAATGTACAGGGGATCGAATTACATCCAATGGTGCCTAAATAGAAATTCTTACCAGGCTGGGGTTGTTGTTGAGCTTGCGGTTGAGCAGGCTGTGGCTGCTGTGGTTGGGGTTGAGGCTGGCCTTGAGGTTGAGGTTGCCCTTGTGGCTGTTGTTGGTTGTAGAACTGAGCATAATAAGCAGCCCATGCTGCAGCATTTGCATCAGCTGCAGCTTTGGCTGTAATTAAGAAAAACAGTCAATTGAAATTACTATTTTCAATAAAAAAGTATTAATAACACCACTAATGTTAACCCTAATTGAGAATTGACTTCCTGCATGTATACACGAAACTTTGCAAATTTTTCAGTGAACAGATTCAGTAAATACATTGAGTTTCAGTCGTTCTAAGCTTAAAAATCTAGAAAAAATATTGTCTAAATGTTGGAGTTTCTCTCCCATAATTTATGTAGAGTTGTATTTCTCTTCTTAAATAGATACTAACTTACCAACATTTTATATATTTAAAACAATCCATCTAAAGCTAGATTTCCCTTAGTTTGTACTTCACCTAGGATTCTGATACAATTAAATTTATGGGTTTTCATGGATGTGTTTCCATACGAAATGACACGTTCCTAGTGATAAAGGGTAGCCATTAACCACCTTATCTGAAATAACTAACCACCACATGAATAATAATAAAAAGAGTAGATTTAAATATTAGAAATAAGATTAACCCAATAAAGGTTTAGTAACAGTTTCTGAAATAATTCTTATTATACAAAATAAAGCAGTTAGATCAGTAAAGGAGTGGTAATGGTACTTCTGCACAGAACATGCACACAGGTAATTTAATAACCAAGTTCTAGTAATATCAGTGGATTTTACTTGAATAAACGAACTGAATGGAAGCAAAAAAAAAACAATCGTATGTTTTAAATGACTGAAAATGTGCACGCTTTATTACTGATCAAAAATATGCCTTCTGGTTAAAACCTGAACTACAGCACTTACTGGGATCATTTGGAGCTGCTGGTTGGTTCTGCCAATGTTGGTATGCATTACCCCACCCTTGAGGAGCATACTGTTGATTTGGTGGAACTGGTTGCTGCTGGCTGTAGGGAGGAAAATAATAAATAAATTAAAACTGGTAGCCATCTTTAGTCTTCATAACTTTTAAAATTATTTTTTGTTGGATTTTGTGAAAAGTTATTTACACTAGCCATTCTTAACCACAAACAGACTGGCTAAACAATAACCAGCAAGACATCACCCATCGATAATTCTTGTCACACTGAATATAGGGTATTGAGATCTCAGGGTTTGCTGCCCATCACCACCAAGAAAAAACTCATCTCTACAGACTGGTATGTTTATCACTCACCTCATAAGAAATAAACTCAACTATTTATGCTTTCCAATAAATAATACTTTAAATACAATTTTATTCATTATTTCAGAGTTTTCCTCCTGAAATTACCAACACTTTTGGGTTAAAACTAAAAACAAATGTATCTTAGAAATACTTATCAAGTATTATCCAAGTTAAACCATCAACAACAGAACAAGAATTATACATACTAATGTTGTGGGTACTGTGTTGGATATGGTCCTGGAACAGGTCCTGGTCCATTTGGTCCAGGAGGCTAGATAAAACAAACAGATACTTGAGGGTGTTTGATACATAAGATATAAACAGTTACAATTTAGAGGAGTTCTAAATATAAAGTGTACAATGCAACATGAAAATCAGAAACAAATATTTCATTAAGTTGATAAGTTGGCAGTATTTTTTGCACAATATCTAAAATGTTGGAAAATTATATTTTTCATGACCAAGTTTTCACTTATTCTTTACCGACAGACCAACATACCCATATGTTTTGAGAAGTTACAGGTAACATAAAAATTAGAATATTTTGGTAATTTTCAATTCTTTTATTAAGACAAATATTCCAAGCTATAGATTTACTTCATATAAAAACTTACTCCTCCATTTGGAAGCGTACTGCCAGGTCCTCCAATTTTTTCATTAATCAACTGCTGTGCATGCTCAATTTGTTGGGGAGCTCCTCGTATAATGAACACTTTTTCGTGAGGGTTAGGAGGTGGGCCTCTTGACAGTTCAACATGTGCACCACTCTGTTGATTAATCCCCTTTATTGTTTCACCACCTGGGAAGAGAGAGAGAGAAAAAAAAGTGGTTATTCTTGTTGTATATAATCACAGAAATACTTGAACATTATGAATATTTAATGCTGCTAATGTATACTGGTAGTGAATATTAAAGTTACAGAATAACCCCTAGCAACAATCTTTGTTAGGAAACAGATACCATTACCACACACAATTAATGTTTGCAGGCATCTGATTTCCAATTACATGATATGGCACAAGTTTGACACCAGACATCTATGGCAGGCAAAACCCCTTATGATGTCTGGCTCTAATACTGTGCACCAAGGTAATCCAATGTTACTTCACAGATACACTAGTCTTTTCAATATATTAGACTAAAACTGTTACAAAAACAGAATTCTGTAACTCAAAATATAAATGACAACTTCACAAAAATAATTACCATCATTTAATGCATTTCCTTTCAAGAAGATAAATCCAACCATACTGTGTTGTATTTACTTTGGTTAAACCAATGTACATTAATTCTCACCATCATGTAACTTTTAATATGTGCAGATAGCCTGGTTGCTTTGTGCCATAAAAACACCAATACAAACCAACTTGAATTTCACAAGTTTTTTTACTCACCTTTCCCAATTACAAGACCACACTTATTTGCAGGAACGGAATAACTAATTTCCTGCATATCACCATCAGGTCGACCCCTGCCCATCCCTGGACCTGGTGGACCAAATGGTGGACCTCCTGGGCCTGCATCATATCCTCGGCCACGACCAGGCCCCCTACCAACATTCTGCTGATCTCTCATCTGCTTTATATGACATAATTCAATATAATTTTATTAATCCTACAAACACAACACTAACACAAGTTGATACACACAGAAAGATATTAACATTTTAAAATATTATTGTGGTTTTACAAAGGCCTTTCAGCTGCTACCATACACTGAAATCCATAAATAGAAATGTTAAATGATGCCACAAGGTGAATACATAATTAAATATTAACTTATACTAAATGACACAGCATTGCAGCTAAACTTTCATATCATATTTTACACAAAAAATAGAAACTTCATTAATAATTTTGTTATACTGCTTTACATTGGGGCTGCAGCAGAGAGAGAAAATAATTTAAGATTTAACTGACCAGGACACTACGAATTAGATCGTGTATGATATTTGCAGCCCTCTGAGCTTGCTCTGGGTTTCCACTGACTAAACATATCCTGTCTCCAGGCCCATCATCCTTCCCTTGTTGGAACTGAACTTTGGCTCCACCGGAATCTTGTTGAATACGTCGTATCATATCTCCACTTTTTCCTATGACTACTCCGACAGCTTGTCTCGGGCACCAAGATCTACAAAGTTTTAAACCATTCTGTATTTTTCATAAGATAATTATTAACTTGAATAGCATTACTAAAATGTTTAAATTATTTCAAGCAATAAAGCAATCATTACAAGAAACTGTTTAGTACATTCACACCAAGTAATTTAACCTTGGAATAAACTCTTTCATTTTTCTGTAAACTCTGTTAATTGTATTTGCAGTGGATGAAAATTATTAATTCAAACAAAACTAATGCTTTGGAATGAACAAACAAAGATAACTTGTTTACAAGTGAGGTGTGCAAACCACAACACCTGTAAAATGATTACTAGTCTAAGCAAGGTTAAGGGTAATTAAGCTTCATTACACTGTACTTTTTCAAACATTAAAATAGCTAATAATTTCATCTGAAAACATTGACGATGGCAAGAGTACCCACCTCATGAAGTAACACTACTTACTAAGTTTGTAATGCTATGTAAGTAGTTTATTTTATCAAATACTCAACCAATAATGCATAATTAATATGCAAAATTAAAAAACCAGGTTATTTATAACCAGTGTGTTTTAACAATGCATGATCTTGTTGAGAAGTCTACTATCAAACTCCATTCACGAGGCTTAAAAGTTAACCTTTTGCCTTAATGGGGTTAGCGAAACCTTCTCATTTCTTTAGCACAGCATCTACACCCAGCACTCTTAAGAGGAAATGTAGGTTCTAGTTCTGTGCATTTTTATTATTATTACAAATGTTGTCTTGATGCTTTAATTCTGAATACGTGGAATTCACGGGTACACAGAAACTTTTAAAATAAGATATTTAGGCTTAAAGTGCAAAGTCAATTCTCTTAAAAGTAAAATATTCCGACTGTATTAAAATCCCTACATGCTACTTACTAAGAGTTCAACTAATAAAAACCTTACTTTTCTGTCAGAAATATTTATGAATATACTGAAATTAAATTTCAGATAATTTATCATCCATACATTTAACATACGTTGTGTGTGTGTGTGTGTGTGTAAATAAAAAGAAAGAAGAGACTAAAAGTTCACCATTCTTCCACAATATATATTCCTGTGCTGTACCTCTTAAGAGAAAGTTGTTTTACCTCTTGTGTACCAGGTGGTACAGATCCATATTCATTTGTTAGAGGTCCTCCTCCCATATAGCTCCCACCTCCTCTGTTAACATTCTAAGTTAAGAAAAAAAAACAATCAAATAATAAACACCTCCTAACACAAACATCCAAGTTTATTAAGTCACAGGTAAATAATCAACATAAACCATAAGTTTTTTTTTTTTTCAATGCAGTTCAACTGTAAATCAGCCAACAACTTGTACACACACGAACAGGGTAGCTAAGAAAGCTATGTTCTGTAATACCACAAAAATCTTTAGATTACCCCCTCAAAAGTGTGTTCCAATGGTTATGTTTTACACAAGACCTAAACCTGGGAATGTTTCTAGTCTTAATAGCATTTGTTATTTATATTGTTGCTTATTACACACACAATCTAATAATGGTTCTCAAACCAGAAATTGATGCTTTATTGATAGCTATAAGCTATTTGTGCTGTGCCCACCATGGATATTAAAAAAACAACCTTAATTTGACATTTTAAGTCTCCAGACTTACTGCTGAACCACCAGGGGACAGATTTAGTCTGATAATAACGTCATTCGACTGTTGATCACAACTTTTTTCACTAAATGTTTATAAGGCTAGCTTGCCAAGTAGAGTAAAATATATTTATGTCCTCAACTTCCAAGCCTACAAATTTGTCTGCACTCGCATCACATTTGACATGAATCAGTACGTTTCCCACACAAAACAAGTTCTTTATTTTGCTTCCACTCCATATCCTGTCAACACTAACAGTTCATTATATGGCAATAAATAACTGCGTGACTTTCTCAATGGAAATACCATAAAGTTTAGTTAGAGTTTCTTCTGAATTTTCCCCAATATCAGAACTTTCCACAATTTTTAGACTTGAAAAATAATCAGTGTTTCCACATTCTTTTCCAAATTCTACACGTTAAAAACCATGCGATATGTACATTTATCAAGTTCAGTTTTCAGACCAATTCAATCTTCACAATTGTGATTCTCTGTAATTTTTGCTGATGGGACACAATAGAAAGCATAAAATTTGCTAATTTACCTTAAAATAAGAGAAGGTAACTGATACAAGCTTTTATATTTTTACTTTTAAATATTAAAAAATGAACATACAGAATCACATACCTCTATTTCTTTCTCTGTTAATAGATCCATTACTAACTGTTTGGCAAACTGTAAAAATAAAATAAGTATTGTTATCAAATTTATCAATCTAGGGGAGAAAAAATTAATACAAACTGTTCACCAGTCTGTCAGACAAAACAAACTTAAAAACAAAATAATACAAGCTGTTCACCAGTCCAGACGAAAGAAACTTAAAAACAAAATAATACAAGCTGTTCACCAGTCCAGACGAAAGAAACTTAAAAACAAAATAATACAAGCTGTTCACCAGTCTGTCAGACAAAAGAAACTTAAAAACAAAATAATACAAGCTGTTCACCAGTCTGTCAGACAAAAGAAACTTAAAAACAAAATAATACAAGCTGTTCACCAGTCTGTCAGACAAAAGAAACTTAAAAACAAAATAATACAAGCTGTTCACCAGTCTGTCAGACAAAAGAAACTTAAAACAAAATAATACAAGCTGTTCACCAGTCTGTCAGACAAAACAAACTTAAAAACAAAATAATACAAGCTGTTCACCAGTCTGTCAGACAAAACAAACTTAAAAACAAAATAATACAAGCTGTTCACCAGTCTGTCAGACAAAACAAACTTAAAAACAAAATAATACAAACTGTTCACCAGTCTGTCAGACAAAACAAATTTCAGAACAAAATAATACAAGCTGTTCACCAGTCTGTCAGACGAAAGAAACTTAAAAACAATTCTACATAAACAGAAAAGAAACCCGCTCCAGCAACAAGAACAACGCACCTCACACTTTGAAGGATCTCCAGTAATTCTTAGTGGTTTGTCCATCCCAGTTTGTTGTGGGCTATCCTGAATCATAACCATTTTCACTGCAGCTCTTTCCTGGAAAACAATTCTTTCCCATCATTTTATATTCAAAAGCCAATAAGAATGTATAACTACCTACAGACAAATCTCAAACATTTTTAAAGCACACAACAAAAGTAAATTTCACTCATTTCAACTCAAGTGAAATTAAACAGTGCAGTTATTTAGGCTGATTTTATTATTATTAATCCAACTATTTAGCAACATATCCAATATTCAATGTTATTTGTCTGCCTATTTCCCAAACTACCACCATTAACTGTCACTACAATCACAATCAGTGAATTTAACAAGTATGTTCAACTTGAAAATGTTTACTTTTTTCACTTATAATTGTTTCACAAGGTGTGTTATTTTTTTCAGTTTCAGTAATAATTTTTGCTACTAGCCATAGTTGCTAATCCTACACTTCACAAGCTAACTTCATATGACAATACTGTGGTTTCAAAAGACCAGTTAAGTCTGAACAGTGTAGCTTTAGTTAAGATCTGGCAAAAAAAGAGAAAGTTGCTAATTGATTAATTATTTGGTAAACATCCATATTTGTCTGTTCTTAACCACAATGTGTAAAACTGTCCTACCTCTCAAAGTAAATACACACACACCTCTAACACCACTCAAATTTTTTTTTCTTTATTTTTGCTAGCAATTTGCATTTATCAAACCAAGTTGTTTTTACAGTTTTCTCCATTTCAAATTATGCTAAAATTTCCAATTACAACCAGAATAACCAACACTAGTTTCTGAATCTTATGAATTATAAGCACACAAGATGTCCAGAAAGATCCTACTCTATACTTTGGTTTTCATTCAATGATCATATGACATATTGAGAGTAAAACTAACAACCTAATATTATGAATATAAAATACAAGCAGTGATGTCACTGCCAGTACAAATACGCACTCTATAAATGACCGACAAGAACTAAGGAAAGTGATGTGAATTTCTGACTTTTGGCAGAGATTTACTTTAACCATAAATGGAATAACAAAGAAGGCTGTAAGGTTTACTTTTGCCAAAAACCTATCATATTGGCTTTATTTTTCATACTAGTCTAATATTAATTATTTTTATACAACTTTAGCTGCTGAATGTTTCCTGTCTACTCTTTGTTTAACATCAAACATCTTTTGGTACAAACCCTGATCTATGCTAACTGAAGTCTAACATATCATATATACAATATAGTACAAAACTGTAACCAGATGGAATCTGATTAATACTGTTCAGTAGGTTTTCCCTACAAATTTTCAAAAGAGACTAAAATCAAGTAAAGCAATTCTTTAAAAACAATTGCTCTAAAATTTCCTATGTTAAACCTTATACATCTTAGTGACATAAAAGGATTAATTCTGACACTAGAAAACTGTAGTACATTATGACAATTTGGTAAGACTACCTGCAATGATAGATTACCTTAAAAAAAGACCACAACATCCACAAAACAACTAATGATCATCTGAAAACAGCTAGACTTTTCTTATTCTTTTTCATTACTTTCAATCTAATTAAACTGGCTAATGATGTGTCAATTATTACTGTTGTTAGGCTGCATATAGAAACTTTTAACAGTATTAATGAACAAATTATTATGTTTTTTTGAACAAATAAAGGAACAAAGAATAACTTGCCACAAATTTTTAAATTGAATTAATTTATCAATATTGTAGTATACATAAGCAAGCATATATAGTCCAGAAAAGATGAACAACAGACACCACTGTGACTAGTTATGTAAACCAATAGCCATGATTTTTGTAAATAATCTCACATCCATTTACAACAATGAAAGTAGTAGTAAGTATTGTGTTGGGTGCAAGTTATTACAAATCTGAAGCCAAACAAATATGTATTAAAGGGCAAACATGGCTTGTGACAACAGGAACCAAACCTGTGATTCACAAGGTATTTATATTCATCAGTGGTCCAGACACTAAATAAACTTGGATTACTCAGAGCTAAAATCCAAACCTTAATTACACTATTATCGTTGTTATTAATAAACGTGCTATCAATACAGTTTAAATTTCAACATTTAACACAAGGAAATAAATTCTTAACCTCTATTATACAGTTCTTATTCAAAATTATTCATTTTAAATTTTCTTTTACTCATGTACAATCTTTTTATTTTTCCATAAATTACACACTTATACTGTACACATTCCAGAGTTAAAAAGTAAATTCACAGCCTCTAAAACTTGCTCTGAAACATGAAGTGAAACCCACTGTATGTGGCAAATTAAGACTAATCAATTTCATCTGCACAATAATGGTATGCAGTTCACATTTTAAAACATACATTATTTCACAAGTCTATCAATAAACACACACAAACACGGTTTTGTCCTAAAAAAAAAAAAAAAAAAAGAGGCTAGTTTATCTGATTGAAATAATGTAGCCTATTTCACAGATGTTTTTACTTTTAATTACAGCAGGTTAAAGATTACCTGTAACTGTCTGATTGTTTCACCACCTTTACCAATAATGAGGCCAACTTTTCCAGCAGGGATGATCATATCAATTACCACTTGTCCTTCAGGTACTTGGTTAATATCCACATATGGAGGAGGTGGTCCTCCTCTGTTGATGATTTGAGTCATTAAATCTTTTGCTTTTCTGCAAAGTTGTCCAAAATCATGTAATTAGAAAATACTTATATCACAACAGCATTCCCAGTGACTTGAATAGTTCAAGTACATAAAGTCACAGAAGCTACTGATACTCCAGAGAAGCCTTGTCTTTCAGAATCTGACAGTATTAGTAAACAGATGGACAGATTCAGGTGACCAGATAATACATTTAAAAAGCTTTAAGAGGTATTAAATGTTGAAACTTGAACAAATAATATTGAAATTCTATCAAACTGAAACCAACAGGTCATATTATACCAGAAACTTACTGATTAACAATGTAAAAAAAAATTAATTCAAGACAAATTTTCTTCAAAGTGTTGACTGAAGTTAACTTTTATCATATAAAAAGTAACACACATACACAACTCTCTTTCTTAATCAACTGTTCTGAGTTTTCATATGGCAGAGTGAAATAACACTCAGCAGGTCAATTACAAGATTAAAACAATGTGAAGTATTTCCAATGAGGAAAACCAAGGTATATCAGGAAAACACCCTTCTCTTTCCAAAAAGGACAAATTTCAAAATGTATTTAAAACAAAAAACTTACTCTATGGACTGTCTGGATCCTGTCAACGTACATGCCCGATCAGGGGTACCTCCACTATCAGCTGCCATCTGAATTTTGCAACCCGATTCAGCCTGTAACCTGGTGATTTGTTCACCACCTCTTCCAATAACTGATAAAAATAATAATAGAGACTGTGTTTGACTGTTTTGTACCTAAATCTGCAACTAAAATGTAAGACATAAGAATGGCTCAAAAATAAAAGTTTATAAATTTGCTACAGCTGAGTTGAGGGATTAAATGCCAAGAGAATCATTTGCACATTTTCTTTCTGATGAAATTTTAATCACTGTATTAATCAACAAAGTGATTCTAATGCATAACTATAATAGGGACTGACAGTTAATGAAGCTGTCAAAAATGTAGGCTATAACAGTATTCTTCCATTAAATGTTGTTAATCACAATCTACTGATCACCATCAAGGTGTGAAAGATAAATAGTGCACCTTCTGTTCCCTGTACATGCTAGGATTGTCAGTTATTAATTTCAATCTATGTCTAGGCCCTTAATAAAACCTCTCCTACAGGACTAAGTTATTTAACCACCTCACACTGGTGCAACATTCAATAAATACTTCAACCTGAACAATTTTGTTATCACTGGTTTACGACTTATGATCTTTATTTCAAGGCAAGGAAATATTGTTGTATTGAACTGTAAGGTAAATAATGGTTCCCCGACAATCAGTTCAGTAGTTTCAGTTATGGCACACACACAGACTTTTGTCAAAAAATGGTAAAATGTAAGCTCATTGTTACCTTTTTTCCTTGAGATGGAGTAAGTAAATTTTTCACATGAAGATTAGATGCTGAAACAAACCATGAGTAGCCCTGAGTGGTAAAGCTTTCCTTTCTTTATGGTAGGTGTGCAACTTGTTAGTGATAAATTCCAACAATAAACAACACACAATTCAACTGTTTTATAAATTTAAATATTGTTTTGGTTATACAATCAAACAGAAAATCAGATCCCTTTTGGCACACCCACTTGTTACATTTTTTCTTTCAGGATTTGTTAATAGTTTTCTCATGTTTAATACTATTTTATTGAGAACCAACAGAAAGATGAGATTTTTCATCTATCAATTGATGTATTTCATTACACTGTTTTCTGAACAGAGAATTGTCAATTTCTCTTAGCACAATTTGTTTCCGAGTGAAACATATCAACTAGCACATACAAATTTGTAATACTTCTTGTCAGATAGTTAGAAGCCAGAACAACTGCTACAGTTATGAGACACAGTTTACTTTTTTGCATGTTACTATTCTACATTCTTTTGGGCATTATTTAACTAAATAAAAAATTAAAAATTTAGTGCATTACTACAGCTAAGTGACAGAAAAAATCAACAGAAAAATAAATACCTGGGCAGGCATTTTACATTTTCATGTATACTCTTTATTATAAAAGTAATCAAGATGTAGAAACAGGAATCTCTTTAGGTTAGTTGAAATTAGTAACAACTAATGTTTTCATAAAGCACATGTGCAAGCAGCTTGTGGGTAATGTAATTCAAGAGTGTAACATGAGCTTCACATTCTTCAAATAATAACTAATGTTGACCTCAGTGCCAAGACACAGTTCAAAGATCAATAAAACTTAAGTATAGATGTACATTGTCAGCAGTTTAAAGTTACTTATGATAAAATGTAATTTCATGTTACAATTTGAAATCATTCTAGAAAACATTTCATTTCACTTGAAATCTTTAATATGCATTTTTAATCTTAACACTAAAATAACTTAGCACTAGGATTAGTATATATCTTAAACATTTTTTTTTTATTTGAAAGAATGTTTAATGAAAGTCTGGCAAATTTTGTGAAGCTATACATACTATATTAAAAGTTAGTCATAACAAAACTTTAAATCCATACCAAGTGGCCACATGGTTTGTCAATTTGACCAAGTCCATGTAGAGTTAAATAACTGTCTCCTAGTCAAAGTCCACACAGCTTTAATTACTCTTAGAATACCCTTCAACAAATTCTCCTCTACCTCTTGCAACAAGAGATGCAATGTTTTCACTTTAGAGATCACCACAATGGGCTTTATGGCTAAACTCAATCAAGCAGTCTACATTTTTCACTATTACTCTAAATTAACTCGTACTGACTTAGTTACTCACACATTTTGTCCAACTGAGGTCTAAAACTACAAATTACAAGACATGATAATGTAACAATACTTAAAACCAAAAAGAAAAATTTAGAAAGTTGGTATAACATTAATTCATGACTGAACAACACAACCAGTGATAAATTATCACTTCTAAAGAATACTAAATTTAAAACTTGTGCTTTATATATAAATCATAACTTTAGAGAAACTGACAGAAGTAACAAATTACATCAAAGTACACTGTCTATCCAGCATGTATATAAATGTCATATTCCACACTTTTAATGCTTTATTTGGATGCTAATTGAATACAGGGTGTATGATGTCGGTGGGCCAATAAAATTTATATCTGCAAAGCATCTACAACCAAGGCTAGATTACTAGATCATAAACTTGAGAATGTTTTCCTCTGAGTGGGTAGTGATTGTGAGTCAAGTACCTCAACCACCAGGCCCATTACTGAGGTATCTGCATTTGAATGTCAAGTAAACTTAAGACCTACAAGTTACTATACAACTGAAAGCAGTTTGTAAGAAAATAAACCAATGTTGTTACGTGGAATTTAAAGTACTTACAGCAGATAATCTAACAACAACAACATTATAATCATATAATTGTCTGTGGAGAGAACTTCACTTTACAAAACAGATATCCAAGTCTTTAAAATGAAAAGTACATGAAGTAGCCACTCAAGGTTCAGTTTATTAACCCAGCATTTTTGGTAGTTGTTATAAGTTTTAGTCTCAATTTTATTTACTTTTGCAGATTTCAGAGATGCCCAGCTTAAGGTGTTGAATTATTATCTGCTTAATTTTCTTTAAAGCTAACATAAAACTCAAACACTGTAAAGCAATGTAAACTTTAATAAACAGAGAACTGGGAAAATGTTAATAAAAAAAAATTCACTTCTTGCATTTTCTTTGCACCTATTAATCATTTTTAAACCCATACCTTAGTATGCAACCTAATTCAACAATGTAACCTTTAACACTTAGACCTAGACAATCTTAGGAAACTGTACAATTAACTTTTAGGCTTGCTAGTAATTTAAATATGGTGTGAACAAGATTAACCATTATATTACCCATTTACAACTTATAAGGTAAGATTTAACAACACATTCTTAACACCAATTACATTTTAAAGTATTTCCCTCACAAGTGCTTTACAAATATTTATCAAAAGATGTTACTATACGAAAAGCAAGGAACTGAATACTTACGCAAACCAACCATTTTATCGGGAACTTTCCATTCTTCAACAGTAACTGCATTAGAACCAGGCATAGATCTAAGACAAACAAAAACTCGTACAAAACAATTCAAACCAACTGCCTTGAAAGACATACTGACCTTTTAATCTTTAGGGCTGTACAATATATAACATTAATATTTGTTAATTAATTTATTCTGAATCTTTTAATTAACGTAAGTAACACTCCAAGATTTCACCCCCAATTTACATTACATTTGGCAACATTTTGTTTTACCTAGATGGACAAGCAATATGCAGAAATGTCTCCCCAAACCAGTTATCATATCTTACAGTATCAAAAAACACACATCTATATTAACATGTGAACTGTGTTTGTATATTTATACCCGATATATAATACTCAAATATTAGATTTATTTAAAAAGTTATCTAGTGTACTCACCTTTGCTGATGAATAGCAGCTAACTGGGCACCAATGGCTGTATAACAAAATACATCAATATTTTAAACTGTATTAAAATTAATGCAAGTTATAAAGAAGGAATTTCACTATTTTCTAACAAACTTCCAAGCATCTTTATATTCCAGATAAAAGTTTGTCTTAATGTTAATATTTAATTACAGTAATCTACAAACTATTTTAAATATGAGTGAATGATAAACCAGTCTCGTTTATTTACAAAACCTACATAACGCAGATGTCAGCATTCAGTAAAGGCTGTCTAACATTTAATGTGGCAGTAATTTCAGTTTCTTATTATAACTAGACCACCATTGACTCTCAAAACAGGATGATTTCCTTTCTTGACCAGTAAGAACCATTTATGCAGTAACAGAATTTCTTCTGAAAGCTCCGAGACTTTTACTGGATTACATTAATTACTATTGAGGTGCAGGGTCCCCTCCATTTAAGTCATAACCCATTTCTATAAATGCAATACTGTTAAAACATACGTATTGATATAGCTTACTTTTTAAAACTACAAACTGTATTCTGACAAACCAAAACTGAGATAAGTTAGATGTGAATTTATTTCAAGAGTTTCTGTACTATTCAATTATTAATCTGGTTATAAAGATATAAAAAGTGCTAACTTTCACTTGAAAACAACTATGAATGAATATGATCCTATGTTATCCCATATTTTAAAACTCAGATTTCATAAACATGCTTACAAATGTATTAATCATAGTTAGGTTGTTTTGTTCTTTATAATTTATTCTAAGCTATTTAACTCTTCACAGCTGTGTCTGTTATAAACAGTTATCTGCACAAGGATTAGAATCTCACCTAAGTGACATTTTAATATTTGCCCTTATATAAAAAACAACATATCTGCATAATACTTACGATCTTTCATTGTTGCAAGCTTTTTAGGATCAGAACCACCATCTGAAAAAGTAAATTATTAAGATCACCAGTCCTTTCCTTACATTTTTATTATTAAAAACTAGTATAGAAGTCTGTTAAAATTGAATGGAAACCAAAGCTTATTAAATTCAATTCTTCCAATACACACTTGCAACTCTGCCTCCTATAAACAGATAAAAACAAAGGGCCTTTGGGAAACCAGTCTATCATGAGTAATATCTCTTTTACCTAAAGAGTCTCTTTCTAGCCTTCACTGGTCAGTTATTTTCTTATCACTTCCATTGCATTAATGCAATAGTTCTCTTAAAACCACTCATAATGATATCCATATACTGATCACAAAGATGTGCTCAATATGGTGATTTAGAAATTCCAATGATGCATCCTTTGTATTTAATGGAATAAGGAAACAAAAAAAAAAAATCTAGATTAACTTTAAGCACCACCAAAAAACAGATCCACAAATCATAACTCAGCTATGACATCTCTAACTGGAAATCCACCAACAAAAAGGTCAGTGGTCAAAGCCTCCTAAGAGTCCCACATAAAGGACTTTCACTTGGAAAAGTAACAAGTTCACCTGTATACAAGGTGATATACCTGTTCAACCATCATATATTATAAACTTTGCAATTGACTGATCAATGGAAGTTGTCACCTTTGTTGATTTGCATTAAATTTTTTATTAAACTACTATTTTATGAATTTATGTCATTAAGTTTGGAATCAAATGGTAGATTACAATTCAAACTTAATAATATTTTTACATGTTAATTTCTTAACTTAAAAGTAAATATTAAAAGTAACATCTACAGATTTTGGATAGTCAAGTGGTGTGTTGAATGCAGGACTGTTTGAAATGCCAAAATACTAAGTTATAGTTTCATACAAATTAGGATCTAAAATTATTAATATAAAATATCTTTTTATTTTGCTGAAATACGGCTTATGTACTGAATCATACACAGTAACCCCATTCAACCCTTTCCATTATTGAAATGGTCCCTTACACACACACACACACATTTCAAAATATGGCAAGTGAATAACCAATAAATAGCTTAGAATGTCCCCAAAGTGGTTTTCTGTCATTTTAATCTTTCAAAAAGGTATAACGTTCTTTCAATCCAAGATTTCAATGAGGTAGGATGTCTTTAGTTTGCATGATGTTTCACATTTCTTAAATATAAATAGTTCTTAGTTACTAAGGTTAATAAATTAGTGGAATTCTATGGTATCAGTGTAGTTATTTATGATTCTCTGGTTATTCAACTGTATACACAAAACCTAAAAAAAATTAATATTCTCCATGCAGAAAACTTTAAAAGGCTTAGCAACTGGGTACATAGGTCATAGTGAGAAGAGAATTGTTACTTTTACTTTGATTTATTGTTGTATTTTAAAACAAGTTTAATAATTTATTTCTATATAGTAATAATTTATATACATATATAATATATTAATAACTGAAATGTTATTATATTACAAAATACTAGTCCACAAGAACAGCCAAGACAGGGTATGAGACATGACTGCATGTGCACTGCATAATTGTAAGTAATCTAGTGTTAGCTAGACATTGTTAAAAGGTCAATATATTAACATAATAAATGTACATGATTTAGCCTACATGTGTATTTTGTTATACGTAGTCATTCTAGCATAAAAAAAATTTATATTTAAATTGTTTTTATGATGGTGATGAGGTGACAAACCCCACACAGTATAGAAAATAATAATATTAAAGTTTTTCTGAAAACCAAAGTTTAAGATCATGCAAATAACATGAAATTTTTGGGAAAAGAATATTTTTAATCATAACATAAAATCACTCAGACTAGTAATGAAACAAACTCAATTTTCACATTTTTTATTATACAAAATAGCTGTTAGCTTTACTAAAAGTATCAAAACTCTGAATATAAAAATGCTCTATTAAATGTTATAGTGCAAAATTTAATGCATGGAAAATTGTAAACAAACTCCAGTATATTATACTGAACATGTTGTGAAAACATTAAGAAAATAATACAAAATTAGTGTTTCCGATTATCCTAATTATCCATGTCAACCAAGAACAATCAGTTGATTGTAACTGACCAGTACAAGCACGTCTACTCAAGGTAGCCTGTGTTTTATGGTTTCATAAAATTAATTAGCATCAGTTTATAACTCAGTTTTTTTACATTACCTGAGACTTAACTACAAATTTTTTTTTAGAATCTTCAACCTTTACAGTGACATGAGATCACTTTTACTCCCCCTTCAACAATGTAAGCATAACAGATTTACTAATTTACCTTCAGATTCTTAAATAAGTATTGCAAAAGTCCCACCCATTCTCTTCTCTACATCTGTAAAAAATTCCAGTGAGTGAATCAACAAGATGATTACCAAAACACCAGTGTATCCTTGAATATTGTTTCCAACCCAACATGAGAACCTCACTCTAAAAGTTTATAAACTGAATTGCCAAGAGAGTTTTTATAGTTGTTGCTTTGTTACAGTTAATGTACTATAAACATCAGAAACTATAACTGTGATAAATACTTATTAATCACAGCTACAGATATTTGATCAGGAATGTTTATAGATGTCTAACATTAGATATATACACTTGAAAAGAGAAAAACTTGTGAAGCTAGTTACCTTATCATCAAGTGTAAACACAATTATTCATTCATTGTGAACTACCCATAAAATATTCCATTTCACACCAGACAGAAGACTCAATACTGTTTGTACCTTTGCAAAACATTTGTAAATAAATCATTATTTTTCACCATTGTTATAAACTGCATTACTGTTGGTATATGTGTTAAGAAAGAAAAGTGTATCAATCTTGTGGACAAATAAATTTGATACACACTGGCATTAAAATAACCTATAAATTAAAAATAAAATTTCTGGCTATTGTAATGTAACAATGCAATAGTTATGTTGACACAATTTATAAATAATTCCAAAGTCCACTGTACAGTTTCAAAGCATTAAAGCTTGCTGTTTAGCAAGATATCAATAAATTACCAATTCCCAACAAAAGCCCCACCATCAACATAATACTGTTTCAAAACCACACCATTCTATTTGACTTTATTCACCTAACAGACACGTGAATGAAAACCTGTTACAGTCTTCCCATCCTGATATAGTTGTTTCAGACATGAATGAATTGTACATCACATGAGCCATACATTAAAATTAAACTGTGAAACAATAAACTGAAATTGTGATTAACATGAACCATGAAACCAATTAGGAATGAAAGATGTTTTGTTTTAAACAATTTCATTTCACTGAACACCGATGACAGTTACAATTAGTGTTAGTTATATAAAATGGATACATTAGACTTTTAATATTCACTTAAGATGTTCTGAAAGTTAGAAAAGTGAAATACGAAAAACTAAGATGAAAAGTTTTTACTTTTAGTATGAAAAACCATTTATTTAAACTAGTCAAAATGGCCTCATTAATTGAAATATTTATTAAAAATCAATAAATTTTGTGTGCAACATGCAATGTTTATCAAAAGCTAGAAAATACCCTTAATAAATTCAACTTTAGTAAACACTTCTACACTTATAAAGGGTGATAGAAAACATCCACACCAAAGTTAATTAACCCGATGATTAGATAATTCCATTGATCCTTTAGTTCTGCTCCCAGAGCATACCACCTCTCATTTTAAATGTTAACTGCTTTATGTCACATACATGTATATCCACTCTAATTTTAACTAACACCCAATAAATGCATCTCCCTAAGTGAGGCCAACATTAACAGACAGGGGTGAATCAAAGGCTAGTTTGTGAACACAAGGAGAGTTAAGATTTTGTCTTAGTTTTAGGAATAATATAGTAATTTAGAGAACCAATTTAGGTTTAACTTTCACCTTAACCATCTTTTAACAAATGCACATTTAAAGAAAGTTTGAGGCATACAAAAATATATATACAGAAAAGAAGCATACCTGATAAAAGATCCATACTATCTTCTAGAGGACGCTTCGTTCCACCAGTGGTACCAGTATCACCACCACCAGGATTAATCTTTGCTGCTATCTGTTAAAATAACATCTTCAATCTTCAAAATATCTAATCTTGCCTATTTTACAACCTTTAACCATATTCACACAACAATCTTGTCACAAGATTTTACTCAAGATAAGTAATATCACATGTTCATGTGTAACAAATCTTAAATATTTAATGATAAAATCACAAATATCTGACTAAAATGTTGAATGGGAGGGCAGGTGGATTGGGAGAGGGCATTTGTAAAATCTCCCAATCCATCTGCCCTCCCATTCTTTACACAGTTGCTTTGGCAACCTAATAAACACAATAGATTGGCATATTTTATAACTAATAATAACCATGTTTAGTTAACGACCTTTAATAACTAACAAAAATAGATCTTTGGCAGAAGTACATTTAATACAAAAACTCTGAATTACTTTTGAATACCGCAGAAGAATAGAATTTTAAAATATAATTAAACAGTCCAGAATAGCAAGCATGATTTTAAACTTAAAAACACTAATTTTTCATCTATAATACATAATATTAATACAAAATTATATTTAAAAAAAAGCTGGTACTGAAATAAGAGTTAGAAAATGCAATTAAAAACAAACACTCAAAAAACATGTAGTTACAGCTTGATATTTTCGGAAATCAAGTTCATGTTCTCAGAAAAATGTTTTAAATCTGAAATTTATTTAAGACTTGTGTGCATGTCCAACTTTATAACAGAATGTCATTCAACAGCACAGCAATACTCCATTTAGCATCCAAAAAGGATACCCAAGAACATAGTTGTAAATGAAACAGCTCTAAACAGAGTCATCCTTTCTTCTCTGTGAATGATGTATAACTGCATTATTTAGGTACTGACAAGTTTAGCATACATTACTTTATTACCACCATTACCAGAAAATTATTAGTCTTCAATCTTGTTTGGTTAAAGAGCCATCAAAAAGAAAACCAGATCCCTCCTACTAGGGCCACATGTCACATTCTCTCTTTCAAGATTTGTTACTGCACATAATTCTGTTTACAATTATACTGGTTATAACCAATAGACATGCTATGTTTTCATTTGTCAAATGACTTTTTTTTTCTTTTCCCATGGCAATGATATTGTAGAGATGGCTAATTTCATTGGCTAATATTGTGTAACTAGAAATGTCAGATAAACTGTGATAGTTAAGTGACATCCAATTTTTGTATATTATCATTCTATGTTCTTTGTTGCATTATTTTACAAAATAAAAATTACTGACTGCACTATTACCATTAAGTATTAAAAAAGTATTCAGTTAATTATGGATTTTCAATTTTTTTTTCTTTCTTGTGAAAAATCTCCAGGAAACAAGAGCTTTATAACGAATTAGTGTAAAGTAGAGTGGCATTATGTGGGGTCTTACTTTATTATGCATTTATGTCAGATTAACATTATGCTACAATATTGATTCCACAATAAAATACAAGGGTAGTGGAAAGAATGAAAGTTAAATACTTAAGTAGTAGCAGAGGTTATGCAAATGCAATTTACAAATTTTAAGAACAATTTTTATCACATTCACATCATTTCCAATATATAAAAATGAAGTTCAAAAACCAACTGACTTCATGTACACACTGCTGTACATTTGATTAAAAGTGTGCTACTTATAAACTGAAACAAGTATGCCTTCATTTGTTTTATTATAAACCATTACATATAATGTAACATTACAAAACGACTTATTTTACTTCTCCCACCAATTGCCATTTAGTTGATTGAACCTGAGAACTTGAAAAAACACTAATGTGTGAAGTACTTAATTAAGACATTTATAATATAAATAATTAGATAACACTGTCAAACTTTGGAACAAACGATTGGTAAAACTTTTGTATCTAGATGTATATCGTACCAACTACTATGATAAGATATGCACCTTTTGTAAAAAGTAACCACCACCCATGTGAAAAGGTAAGGCCATGTCGATATGAACAGTACTACTTGTAAAGTCTTACACAAATATTGTACATGTAACAGTTTTATACGTTCATGGCATATTTTAATGTTAACAACAGAAACAAAATTCAAAAAGGCTTAAATACAGGATTAAATTAAAGCTCAACCCTACCATGAATTTGAATACAACATGACAAAAACATAGTTTGTAATTTTATTTCACTTAAAACCTGTAGCATAAAAAAGAAAACTTTTCTTTTTTAATTTCCCAATAATTCATAAGGTGAATAGTCACATACACTACATTACTATATACAGAAATACAACAGCTATTTTCAAGTTTTACTTACAATTACATATTAATAATCACTGGAAATTACTGATTATAAATTCTCTACGTATTATTTTAAATACTGCGCAAGTGAACACCTGATGGACAGAACCAACAGGTAACACTAGCAACATCATTATTAATAGAACAAATACTACAAGAACGTAGTCCTTTGTTGCCAAAGTCAGAATAGGCTTAGCAGCTCAATATCTAGTTTTAGTTCTGTTTCCTAAATATTGACAATTATCAACATTTTTAAGACGCTATTTTTGATATTAATATAAAATAAAGAAATAATACCTGTCTAGCTCTCTCAAGCGCATCCGCAAAAGCAGAATTTGTGTCGAACCCACCAGAAACAGTTGATTGAGGTGGAACAACCGACATGCTGCGACACTAAAAATGGCGGAAAATGCGAATGAACAAAGCAACCTTGTGTCTGGTTATCAAGGGTAGTTATAAAACGTGGTACTGTTTTATAATCGTCTTATTCACTGTTGTTGTGTCTAGCAGGAAAAGTGCAAGATTTTAATTTAAAAAATTATAAAAATAATCCAATTGAAATTTCTTTGAAAATTTTAGTTGAGATTCAGAAAAACAGTATTACTCATTATAAAATTACATCTGTATTCCACCTCCTAGATTTCGCTCAACATGAATGGAAAGCACTTATTGGCTAGCTCAATCATAAGTCTACCTATTTAGGTTTAAGAGCAAAGGCAAAAGTATATTATATCCTGTGAATAATTGTAGGTAAACGTAACACATTTGAAACACTCATAATTTTATCTTTCACAGTTTTAAAAGGGATGCCTTAATATATAATTTATTAAGTAGATTAATTTTCACTTTCATGGAATATAAATTATTTAAAGAGAAAGAAATATGAAAAAGAAGTTTCTGTATTTTTACGAAAGCTAATTAAAGCTTTTCTTTTAGAAATAACAAAAAGGTCTAAAGTTGAAACTTTATTGACAAATGATATTCATTATTTGCACATATTTTTTGTACTGTGCTCAATGACTTATCTGTTTAAAGTACGAATAGCAACACAAATGTGTAAGAGCAATCACGAGAGCACGTTTTCATAGTTCGTTTGATTTGAATTTGGCGCAAAGCAACTCGAGGGCTATCTGCGCTAGCTGTCCCTAATTTAGCAATGTAAGATTAGAGGGAAGGCAACTAGTCATCACCATCCACCGCCAAATCTTTTACCAACGAATAGTTGCAAACGCAAACTAACGTGGCGGGGTTTAGTTTAGAGAGAGAGAAATCAGAAGAATTCTCTCTCCAACTGGGGTGTTCAGGAACGTTGTGGTTCCTCTTCGTCCCCTTTCGTGGAAGGTTATTGAATTTAGCTGGGTTTTTTTTTTTTTCTTTTAGTTTGACTCTTTTTGGGTGAAGGAGTGAAGTTGATCATAATTAATATTTATGGCAAAAGTTGAATAACTTTTCTTTTTAGAAGATTTACTTTCAAACAAATTGCCCATTTCACTAGATTTTTTGTTATAACAGATACTATCGTATGCGCTTTACGAGACTAAAGTCAACTTGTAACTTGAATCAACAAAATGAAAACAATGGTTAAAACAAACACCAATGTTATTCCAAACTGAAGTTCGGATTATCGGATTATTTTTGTTTTTTCTTTTCTGTTATTTAATGTACAAAGTCATGTTGTTATGCATTATAAACTCAGGAAAAAACAAAGGAAAAAGAGACGGTGGCTGCTATGAAAGAAAATATACAAAAATAATAAAATATGTAATTGTAACGCTTCAGTACCTTAACGATAAGACTGAAGGCTTATAACAATAAAATCCGAATTTTGAGACTCGTGTTGAGCACAGTACAGATAGTCCATTGTGCAGCCTTGTCTTTAAATACAAACAAGTGTACTTCACAGTGCAGCTTTAAAACTTTAGAATAATGAAATATTGGGAAACACTCTTTAGCCTCATAAAATTATAATAATGTCTGAATAAACTAATTAACGCATACTGCATAATAACAACATTTACTACCTTCAATTAAGAAAAACATGAAAAAAGGAAATTATTTATAAAAATGTCAGAGATGATCCTATGAAACTCACTCTCTGTTACATTTATCAATCTGAAAGGAAATCAAAACATTTTTTTTCTTCCTTTGGGGCACGGCATGGCCAAGCGTGTTAAGGCATTCGACTCGTAATCCGAAGGTCGCGGGTTTGAATCCCGGTCGCACCAAACATGCTTGTCCTTACAGCCGTGGGGACGTTATAATGTAACGGTCAGTCCCACTATTCGTTGGTAAAAGAGTAGCCCAAAGAGTTGGCGGTGGGTGGCGATGACTAGCTGCCTTCCCTGTAGTCTTATACTGCTAAATTAGTGACGGCTAGCGCGGATAGCCATCGAGTAGCTTTGCGCAAAATTCAAAACAAAGAAACAGTTCTTCCTTTGGTGCAGTTAAAGAGAAGAGAGAATAAATATTGTATTTAAGAATAATTTATTTCTATTTCTTTTTTTACTCTGATCATTATAATATATAGAACATGCCATTTCTCCACTAATCGTGGGTAAAAGAGCAGTCCAAGAGTTAGTGGTGGTGTTGAATAACTGCCTTCCATCTAGTCTATCACTGCTAAATTATGGACGGCTAGCGCAAACATCTCTCATGGAGTTTTCTTTAAAATTCAAACGTGCCTTTTTCAACATTAGGGCTAGAAAATTGGACATGTTATTTATTACTGCCATCTTAAATTACTACAATTAAAGAGAGAGTGGAGTGGTTAAAAGGATTTGAACAAACAATGTGAGGATTACAGCAGATATAAAGTCGTAGAAAAGCTGAATGTAGCCAAACTACATTGTGAGATTGCTCGAATTACGTAGGCGGAGTGTGTGTCAGCCATTTTTCACAAAAATATTTTTACACTCATATTACAAAGACATGTTTAGATCGGAGAGTTATAGCTTACAAGACTTGTATTTGTTTCTTTATTTTGAGAAAAAAGTCACATTGGGCTGTCTGATGTATCCATCAAAGGTAATTGAACCCGCATTTTAGCGATTAAGTCCTTAGACTTACCATTGTCACATTGAGAAACGATTTTTACGTAATGGCAATGGAAAATAAATGAATAAAAATCAACTCCTGGAACCAGGATTACCCAAAACGAGAATTGCAACAAGTCAAATCATGGTCGTAGTATAAAAAAGGTGTGATGTTTTGTAATAGGTGAAAATCCATGAACACAAAGGTCAATGTCAGAAGCCACCTGTGTACCACAGGTAACAGTAGGCCACATAATAAATAAGGATTTCTGCCTGAAGAAATGAAAAGTGGCACAAGTCACGAGTACGCAAGTAAGGCTTCTAGTCATACCTCTCGCTCAACTATAATACACCTCAAGCAATTAGAAAATGGGATGATTATTCCTGCCATTATAAACAAATACTATTGGTCAAGTCACTTGATGAAATACCAATGGGTTTATGTTTAATTATACCATTGACAAAAACATTGGAAAATCATCAACCTCGCACACATGATGGATTAAGGAGACAATGTGAGGAAGAGTGGTGTGATTGAACATGACTGTCTTACAACACAAATGTTTGCAGGAAACTAAGCTGCAGGGATATTGTCAAATTGCGCAGTAGATAAAACAAGACGAGGCTTGGCAACCTGGACTGTAATGACGCGGTAAGGCTATAATATAGTTTTAATGTAATATATTCAACCAGTGACGTATTGATTTTTTTAATTATATAAAATTCATGCATGACAACAGGGGTAATTAGGTATTGTGTAAGACGAAGACCGTAATAGTAATTTCCGCCTACTTTTATGACAGCAGTATTATTTACATTGTATTGCGAAAATACTGTGTTCACTAAGCAGTGCGGCCCTGTATGGCCAGTTGGTTAGGGCGTTCGACTCGTAATCTCAGGGTTGCGGGTTCGAATCCCCATAACACCAAACAGGCTCACCCTTTCAGCTTTGGAGGCGTTATAATGTGACGGTCAGTCCCAATATTCGATGGTAAAAGAGTAGCCCAAGAGTTGGCGGTAGGTGGCGATAACTTGCTGCCTTCCCTCTAGTCTTACACTGCTAAATTAGGGACAGCTAGCGCAGATAGCCCTCGAGTAGTTTTGCGCGAAATAAAAAAAACAAACTAACATTAAGTAATGCCACAGGGGTACGTCTTCGAACTTGCAACGACAGAAACCAGGTTTCGATAGCTATGGTGGGCATAGCACAGGTAGCTTTGTGTATCTTTGTGCTTAACTTCAAACAGACAGACACGAAACTGTGGAGTAGGAATATTTTATTTGTTTGAATTTCGCGCAAAACTACTCGAGGTCTATCTGCGCTAGCCGTCCATCATTTGGTACCGTAAGACTAGAGGGAAGGCAGCTAGTCATCACCACTCACCACCAACTCTTTGGCTACTCTTTTACCAACAAATAGCGGAATTGACCGTCATATTATAACTCTCTCACGGCCGAAAGAGCGAGCATGTTTTTGGTGCAACAGGCATTCGAACCCGCGACCCTCGGATTACGAACGCCTTAACACGCTTGGCTATGCCGGGCCCAGTGAGAAGGAAGATGTTTTACAAATTGTGACATGTCCTTTACCACAACTTATTCACCCAGATTAACGGTTGGCTCGTTACCTCCCGCCCCCCAAAATAATTGAAACCATTCTTTTTGTATAACACCAGAAGTATTATGGGATCCGATTTTTTGTCCCTGTTTCTGAAGCTCTAAAACTTTTTATATATTGGTATCTTATGAGGCTATTAAAATTATGTTGGACAAGACCTTTATTGTCCTTACTTTAGACAGATACTGTCATTTCATTCTTAAGTTTTAGAGTATGTTTCGCACATCAGAATTTAACCCCTTTCTCTCGTAGATGCCGTCTTATTGTTCTTGAGCTGCATTCTGCGTCCGTAAGAGTCTTAATCTGGTTCGTCTGGTATCTTGCCGGACAACCCGTCGAATCCTCCTGCTCAACGCCGGCGAAATTTTCTTGGGCCGACTACTTGAAATTCTCGTTCCGTATCCTTTAGGGTCTTTTAAGAAATTTTTAATAGCAGCTTTACTGCGTCCAAACTCACCAGCGATGGCACGTTGAGAGAGACCTTGCTTTTGCAGCTCGACAATTCTGCCACGTTCAAACTCTATCAACTTTTCAGCCTTTGCCATGTTTTTACCCAAGGTAACACAGGAGATGTCAGTGGAAGATGTTGACAACACTAATGCTTGAACACAAATGACTAAATTTCGTTACATGTTTACCGGTTAACGCTTAGTTTCAGTATGGTCTTGAACTTTTGACCAGCTAGTATTTAGGCTAACTTTATAGTGTTCACATTTTCCCTATTAAATGCTAAAAAAGGTTTTTATTTTTATTTTTCCTTTTCTCATTTTCATCTTTCGAAGCTCTACTCAAATTAGTGGTTGAGTCTAACAACGCAAAATGCATATTTTTTTTCTTTTTGTTCATTGGCCTTAAGATTTTGGCCAGCAGTGTACCTAAAAACTTCTAACCCTTACTGCAAAACCACATTCTGTCTTTACTTGTCTGAGTAATATTAGTTTACGGTTTAGCGAAGTACAACTATAAGTGATTTATAAAAATTAAAGCTTCAGTAATCATTAAAGCTGTTGTTTAAATACAGGATGTGGTCCAAAGATTTGAATCATACGATTTTAAAGTAGGTTAAAAGCTTTTCTTTGGACAAGATATTTTTAAGTCTGTTTCTTTTGAATCCCTGCTGTAATTTTCTCTAACATAGTTACGTAGTTGCCGATACATATCCCCCTCCCCAGATACTGTTTTTCTATTTATCGGAATTCCTCTAAAAATATTTGATCGAAGTTACGCCGCGGTGTGTTTCAGTTTTATTTTTTTAATTCTGATTTGTGTTTCATAAAACAAACATTGCAAAAAACGAGCAAACAAGCTTACTTTTACAGGATTATTTCTGTTTGCTTAAGGTTTTAAAAAGACTGAGATCCGAGCAAAAGTCCATATCAGTTAGTTTAGAGTCCATATCAGTTACTCAACTACGCCCATGTCCTGATGAGACTCCACCTTTATCAACATTACTACGAAGCTGTTCCACACTTTAACCTAAGTCTAATTTTTTCCGCTTGGATATCCATCAGCCGGAACCATGTTTTTTGTTTTTTTAGGCTGTCGTTTGCACAATACGACCATGACGTCATTCTTAGCATACATTCTTATTTTAAAGTTAAAGCGAAAGCCCCTTTTCACATGAGAGAATTTAGCATTTATAAGAAACCATTCGAGAGAAGAACTAGTGTCTTCTTGGTATTAGTCGTGTGAGGGTAAAATGGAAGGAAGGTTAATATTAATTTTGCTGTACATGAAACTATGTGGACTTGGTGTTAGAACACAAGAAATAACTTCTTTGGGACGTTGGAAACCTATTGATAGATCAATGGTTCCGGTGAGTATGTTAAGACGCCGAAATATTATTTCTAATTATATTTGTGGCGTAAATAATTTTAAAGATAATTAGATAGGAAATCATACAAGGGAATACTAAACAGTTCATTTAGGCCTAATGTTTGCAAATTTACCACAACAAAACCATAAACATTGTTTAGCTAAAGTTTCGTGAGGTAGTGTATCTCAAATGTATTATATTCAGACCACATGATATTTTTGTACCTCTACAGGACATAATGGGATCTATATACTATTCTATCGAGCCGAACGAAGCCCAGTGTGTAACAAGACAGGTCTGCAGATAGGAGATCCCTTAGTTCATGACCCGTAACTGCAAAAAGATGTTTGAAACTAAGCACAAAGCTACCTAACAGGCTATCTGTGTTCTGTTCACCACGGGTATTGAAACTAAGCAAAAAGCTACCTAATAGGCTATCTGTGTTCTGCTCACCACGGGTATCGAAACTCGGTTTCTAGCAACGTGTGTCTGCAGACATAATACTGTGCCACTAGAAGACAACTGCAAAAACAGAGAGGGATGGGGGAATCTAACTCCAGGTTTTGTATTCATAGCTGGCTTCCCTGTAGCTTATTAGTTGAAAATTAAGGACTTAAGCGCAGATAACCCTCGAATAGCTTTTCGTAATTATTCAAGATTTCCACAAACCATTTGAATGGAGTCCGTAGACTACACGTTCAGAACCACTAGCTTAAAAATTTAAGAAACAATTTGTTGATTACAGCTGTTTGAAATACAGAAATAATGAGACATTAGAAATACTTTATGCCAGTTAAATGCTGTACATGTGGCTTCCCTCTAATGAAACAACAACAAAGAAACCATTTTGACTGCAATAGCCCTAACTATATTGATCTCTGTACTAATCCTCTACAAACGTTGGAGTGTTACAACTTATCAATTATTGACTTTAGATAACAAGGTCTAACGTCTTCCATCTTCTTAGAGGTACCTTGACAGGATTACCTTTTATTTAGAACAATGTCTTATCACTTATAATCTTCTGGAGATTTCGTATTCTTAAAATAAATGGACTTCACAAAAAAACAGCAGATTGACAGCTATAACATTTCGAAATTCACAAACTTATAGTGAACAAAAGTTACTTTATTATATTTTATTAATATATACAGTGCTGGCCAAAATCTTAAGGCCAATGAACATAAAGAAAAAAATTTGCATTTTGCGTTGTTAGACTTAACCACTTATTTGAGTAGAGCTTCGAAAGATGAAAAAAAAAAAATAAAAAAAAAAAAAAAAAAACTTTTTGCATTTAATAGGAAAAATGTGAACACTATGAAGTTAGCCTAAATACTAGCTGGTCAAAAGTTTAAGACCATACCAAAAAGAAGTCCTAAACAAGGTAGGAAATGCCCAACAAGAGGTTTCAGTAGTGAGTTACACGCCCGTCATTGCGTTTAACTTCAAACATTCCCTTTGGCATGGTCGATAAAGTGTTTGCAGAAGGTTGGCTGGAATGTTATTTCAAGTAGTGAAGATGGCTTCACGAAGATCATGCACTGTTTGGAATTGACGTCCATTTCTATAGACCTCTCTTGCCTTCCACCTCCAGATATTTTCACTAGGGTTCAGTTCGGGCGAACACGCTGGATGGCCCAAAAGAATCACGTTATTCGACACGAAAAAGTCCTTTGTCCTGCGGGCATTGTGGATTGCAGCGTTGTCCTGCTGAAGGATTCAGTCACTTCCACATAAGCGAGGGCCTTCAGTCAATAAGGATGCTCTCTCCAATATGCCAATGTAGCCAGCTGCTGTTCGATGCCCCTGTATAACCTGAAGCTCCATTGTTTCATGGAAGGAGAAAGCACCCCAGATCATGATGAAGCCTCCTTCACTGTGCCGTGTAGAAAATGTCTCTGGTGGGATATCCTTATCGTGCCAGTAACGTTGGAAGCCATCTGGACCATCCAGGTTAAATTTTCTCTCGTCAGAGAACAAAACCTTCGTCCACGTTTTTACGTCCCATGTTTGGTGCTTCTTAGCAAAGTTTAACCGAGCTGTTTCGTGGTGTGGAAGGAGTCGTGGTCTTTTAAGACGTTTATGGTTTTTAAAGCCTTTCTCTCGTAGATGCCGTCTTATTGTTCTTGAGCTGCATTCTGCGTCCTTAAGGGCCTTAATCTGGTTCGGCTGGTATCTTGCCGGACAACCCGTCGAATCTTCCTGCTCAACGCCGGCGAAATTTTCTTGGGCCGACCACTTGAAATTCTCGTTCCGTATCCCTTTTAAGAAATTTGCAACAGCAGTTTTACTACGCCCAATCCTACCAGCGATGGCACGTTGAGAGAGACCTTGCTTTTGCAGCTCGACAATTCTGCCACATTCAAATTCTATCAACTTTTCAGCCTTTGCCATGTTTTTACCAATGTAACACAGGAGATGTCAGTGCGAGATGTTGAAAACGCTAATGCTTGAACACAAATGACTAAATTTCGTTACGTGTTTACTGATTAACGCTTCGTTTCAGTGTGGTCTTCAACTTTTGACCAGCTAGTATTTAGGCTAATTTCATAGTGTTCACGTTTTCCAATTAAATGGTAAAAAGGTTTTTTATTTTTATTTTCCCTTTTCTAATTTTCATATTTCGAAGCTCTACTCAAATAAGTGGTTAAGTCTAACAACGCAAAATGCATATTTTTTTCTTTATGTTCATTGGCCTTAAGATTTTGGCCGGCAGTATATGTATTAAATGATTGTGGTTCAGCTACGTAAGCCAATTATACAACCCGAGATATTAAAATTTCAAGGTTGCTTTATGTCGAATACAAAGGATTATTATATCCGTTGTCGAATACAATACACTAACTATTTTTTTTTGTTCTGATGACGTACCAACAAAGAAATGTTCCACTACATTTACCCGATCTTAATTTCTCACAGTGGTTTGGTTTGTTTTGAATTTCGCGTAAAGCTAGTCGAAGGCTATCTATGCTAGCCGTCCCTAATTTAGTAGTGTAAGACAAGAGGGAAGGCAGCTAGTCTTCACCACCCACCGCTAACTCTTGGGCTACTCTTTTACAAACGAATAGTGGGATCGACTGTGACGTTGTAACGCCCCCACGGCTGAAAGGGCGAGCATGTTTGGTGTGACGGGGATTTGAACGCGCGACCCTCAGATTACGAGTCGAGCGCCTTAACCACCTCGCTATGCTGGACCCTGACTCAGAATACTTCACACAAAAACTGGAGTACATAATAAGAATGTGTTTACTATTTTATTGCTGACGTGTTAGGCGTATGTCACCTTAATCATTTGTCATCCGTTAAATCGAAAAAAAAAAAAGATATATTATTTTATAAACAAAAGGTTTGATCTATAAGCCTTGAACACTGATGATCATAGTATCAAAAATAACACCTAAGCGATGGTATAAATTAGTTGTTCAGACTTCACCAATGGACTACAAAGAGAAAAGAGATTTCTAAACTGTTGAGCTCATCCGGGTATAACGTAAAGAGGATTTCAAATATCATGAGACCAGTATCTGACTTTTCAACCTTAACGTTTCCTTTTGTGACGTATGAATTAGGTCTAGGCTGGGCTGTTTCTAATTTATAACTGCTGACCAGAAAGAGGACAACCACTCAACGGCGACTGCCACCTATATAGTTACTCTTAATTGAATAGCAGGGTTGGCTGTAATTCATGATGACGAGAAACCCACTTGACGTAAAAATGTTTGGTTAAAAACGGCTGGTGTGAGTACTAATACTTTAATTAAAATACAGAACAACGTTTCGACCTTCTTAGGTCATATTCAGGTTAACAAGGAGGATGTAAATTTTATAACCCCCTCGCAGCTGAAAGTACAGAGGAGCGTGTTTAGTCACATATCTCTGAGATTGAACCTTGGACCTTTTCATTCAGAGTCAGTATTATAATCACCACCCCACGCCTGGCTGAAGTTTCACGGGTCTATAGCCTTAACAATACTTACCGAAATGTAATGTTAGCACTCGCGTATCATTTAAGTATGAATAAAAGTGTTGCCAGTTTTACTAAATGTTAAATAACAAGTATCTTGTCTTTTCAGTGAATCATTAGCACTAGGTCACTTTAACGATAGTTAAGAGAGAGCAGCCTCCTAGTGGTAGAGTGGTATGTCTATGGACTTATAACATTAGAAATTGGATTTCAATACCCGTCATTGGCAGAGCACAGATAGTATGATTTCTAACTTGATCCATCCTTTGGCACGTTGGTAAAATTGAGGGCTCTTAATGTAAACATTATGGGTTCGATACGCGCGATAAGCACAACGCACTTAGCTGATTGTAAAGCTTTGTGCTTTAAGACAACAAAATAAAAGCAACACCCTCTCTTGTATTAATTAGATATACAAGTATTCATCTTCAGTGGCAATGCTGAATAAACCATGGGCTAAATAATACAAAGTTTCTTGGAGATTCCTGGGTATAGTAACTAAGAGGGTCGTTTTATGTTCTCAGGAAACTCCATAAGAGTTTTCCTGTTTCTTCTATATACTGGATTCTGCTTCCCAAGACATGTTTTCTTTGAATTTGATTGTCCAAAAATACTTGAAAGAACAGACAATAATCAAATGAAACAGTTATTATCAGATTAGTGTCATTAGGATTGGTCTTTATGGTCAGGCATTAAGGAAAAAAGGAGAATTGGTGTTTATCTCCCAGGACTTAGTCATGAATTGAATCTGATTTCTCATGATTTTTTGCTACCATAAACTGTTAGTTCCTCAATAAACCACAAAGATGTAGTAAATTCAGTCATCTGCACTGTCTAAAAGGAATGGCTATAGCAACTGCAGTAATCCATAAATACGCTCCAAGCAGCATAGCTTTGGAAGTTTGATTAGCACTTAAAGATGTTACTACTGCAAATGTCATTGTTGTGTTGTCCATATCTATTATTTCATGGGGATATGACGAAGATGTCATTGCTCCAAGTGGCATAGTTCTAATGACTTCAGTTACTCTCCAAGATGTTATTGCTCCAAATGGAACGGTTGGAGTAACTGAAGTAACTCTCGTTTGAAATTCTTGAGGATGGACTGTCAAGTTATTTATGCAATGGATTTCTTCTTTCTGTAATCATTTTTTACCACTGTTAACTTTACAAGACACACCTTCTCTCACTGTATCAATCATTTTAATTGCAAGGCAATTGTATCATATCCATCTCTTTTATTTGTAGTGAATTTGCCATCGTTGTATTCTATATAGATCATCAACGTGTCTGATGTCTCAGAACTCCGGTTATAAATCAATTTATTTGTATTCCATTTAAAGCTCTTTCAATGACACCATGTACGATGTTTCTTAATTTCTCTGATGCTTGAAGATTAAGTTAGTAATTAGGTTTTTCAACTCTTCATTAACTTACATTTCTTTCCACTATGTTCCTTCAAATCTACGGAAATTTTTGATGACATTTTAGATAACGTTATCATTATTTTTTCCACTATGTTCCTTCAAATCTACTGTAATTTTTGATGACATTCTAGATAACGTTATCATTATCTTTCTGTCTCATTCCTTCAGGGTCTTTGGTTTGGGTTGTTTGAATTTCGCACGAGAGCTATCTGCGATAGCCGTCCCTAATTTAGCAGTGAAGGACTAGAGGGAAGGCAGCCAGCCATCATTGTCCACCACCACGTCTTGGGCTACTCTTTTACCAACGAATAGTAGGATTGACCATAACATTGCAACGCCCTCGCGACTGAAAGGGCAAGCATGTTTGATGGGACAGAGGTTCGAACCTGCGATACCCAGATTGTGAGTCGAGCGCCCTAACTACTTTTTCTGGATATTTTATAAATTGCAGTCGCTTTATTTAATTATATTATGGTGTAATTCTTTATTTCAATATCTTAAGAATAACAAGAACTGTCTTATTTACGTTTAGTTCTATCAAAAGTTCTAATAAGTCTTAAAACCTTTTCCTTTTTTTTTTTTTTGAACATTCTTAAATATAAATTGTTAGACTATTTGACCTAAACCTTAGATTAATGTTTGCAGCATAATAGGTAATCAAAATCACTACATGAAAAATTTTTCTAAACTCACAAGATGAGAAGAAGCCTGGTGGCGAGGTATATTTGAGTCGTAACCTGTGTGTCACGGGTTCGAGTTTTTTGTCACTAAACATACCCTTCAATTCATGAGGTGTTGTAATGTCCGGTCAATCCAACTTTCTTCTAGTCTATCTTTACTGAATTAAACTTTATCTATCGAAAGTTTGATGCTTGAATAGACTCTTCAGTTTATCACTATATTTTACTTTTAGTTAACTTTACTACTTTCATGACTATTTTGCCATACAGTAATATTTCAATGATTGGAAATTCTGGTTTTATTTGTTTTGCCAGTGAGGAAACCAATAACATAGAAATTTTATTTTTCACGTAAAGTCAAGACAGCTTAGCCTACTATGTGATCATTAACTGATCAAGTGATATGTCCAGTTCTATCATCATCGTGTTTGCTTTCTTTTTCAAAGTTTATTAGCCAGTCCTAGCGTTTGTTTTATTTTTGTATAAGATGGCGGAAGTGGATTACTAGGTTATAAAATATATTTTAAATTTTTGTAAATTTTACACAGAATAATAATAAAATAGACAATCAAAGATCGTGAAGAATAATCAAATGATGATAACATTATAGTTATTGCTAGACGCCTAAAGGGAAATAAAGATGAATGAAAATAAGAAATATCGTTTTTTATTCTCCCGTTTTTGACTTTGGGACGCTCTGGATAGCTGAAAAGCGGCAACACTAGAGACAGAGCGACTATGCCAGGTAAATCTTTCTTCTGACGACTTGTGGAGAAGAAAATCTAGATGACTTTTGTATTGCTTTAATATGGACGTCTGTGTCATCCCTGCATAAAGAGTGATAGCGCACTCTAGAATACACGTAAAAAAAGGAAAACAACAAATCGACTGTCTTGGTTACTATTTGAATATTGTGAAATTAAACATAATTTATCATTCTTGCTGTACCCATGGGCGTAGCAGTGTAGGGACAGAGGGCGGACGACCAGCTCAATATTTTAAATAGGTCCACTATTGAAATAAATACTTTACTTTCATATAAACATCAGTGATGTCGAGAAACCCACTTGTTGAGAAATTTATATGCAAAAACGACTTGTTTGGGTTGAGAAAAAGCAGATAAAGGTAACGCTATAGTCATAATGAACACGAATGAATACATCCAAAAAATGAATAACATCCTATCAGACACGAACAAATTTAAACCAATACACACAAATCCAACAAAGACACACGAGACGCAACTGAACAAATTGCTACTGCAAATAAAAAAAGCCAACACAATTACACAAACACTTTATTCCTACCTACGTAAAACCGACTCACGCACACCGCAAATATACGGCATCCCCAAACCTCATAAACCAGATTGTCCATTACGACCAATAATGTCCACATGTGAATCGTTTACTTACAATCTTGATAAATACATAGCATGGGCATTCTCCAAATATGTAACATCAGCCAGCTCATTCATCAAAGACTCTTTTAATCTAAAGTCTAATCTAAATCAACTTAATCATAAAGCCTTAATGGCCAGTTTCGATGTTATATCCCTCTTTACAGAAGTTCCAACCACTGAAGCCTGCAAGATAGTCTTAGAACTCTATATCTGAGACCCTAACCCAACTGTAGACATTCCTAGCAACCAACTAGCAACCCTCATAGAATTCACCACGATGAAGACAAACTTCATGTTCAACAACCACAACTATATACAAACAAATGGCCTAAGCATGGGCAACCCAGTATCACCAGTTCTAGCCATTATTTTTATGACACAAGTTGAAACACAAGCAATTAACACAGCATTACATCCACCACTATACTGGTACAGATATGTAGATGACACGGTTGCGGGATTCAAACCTACAGAATACACACTTAATTTTTTCAATCACATTAACTCTATACATCCCAACATTAACTTTACATGTGAACAGGAATAAAGCAATCAAATATCATTTCTTAACCTCAAAATTACAAGAACCGACACACAATTCAAAACAGAAATCCACCGAAAAATCACCCATACTGGACTATACATTCCTTGGGACTCAGCACATGAAACAAAACAAAAACTCAACATACTAAGAAACCAAATAAACACAGTCATAAAACTATGCTCACCAGATAAAATTAACGATGAATTAGACAAAATAAAACAATACTTCATCAACATCAATAAGTTTCCTCCACAAACTGTAGAAAACATTATACGCACACACCTTGACAGAAAGCAAAATCAACCAACAAAAGTAAATATATCTCACGAATCAAAAAAATCACGAAACCATATACTGCTGTATTCCTGACATCAGCAGACAAATAACCAACATTTGGCAAAAACTAGTAACAAAATATGACATTCCAGTTAATACCAAATTTATTCAAAACCCAGGCACAAAACTGAGGTCTATACTATGTAAAAACTACACTGACAAATACCACACCAACATTATTTACAAAATACAATGTGATAACTGCCACGACTTCTATATTGGAGAAACAAGTAGAAATATGGAAACCAGATTTAAAGAACATAGAAAGTCACCTTCAAACGTTTTCGAACACTGCAAGTCAAATAAACACAACATAACCATAGAAAACACTCAAATACTAAATAAAGAAACAAACATAAACAAACGCAAAATTAAAGAAGCCTTACTTATACAACAACTTAAACCCAAAATAAACCAATATAAAGGAACGCCTTTATACCTATATTAATATAATAAAATAAATAAAATTATATATTCAAACATCTAATACCTCCCTTTACATTCCGACACTCAGTTACACAACCCCTTTCAAACATGTGGTCAGCTTCCGGTCAGTTACCTCTTTCTTTGTGAACCTAACGATGACCGAAGAAGGTCGAAACGTTGTTCGCTCTTCTATGTAAAATATTTTCTCAACCCAAACGAGCCGTTTTTGCATATAAATTTCATATAAACAAATTAAATTGTTTGCGTTGGAAGAAAAGTCCATATTTTTTTGAAAGGTGACTCTCTAATGATGGTTACGACCCTGTTTTAACCATATATTGTTTCATTTAAAACACTAAGCTTTCTATTTGTGTATACGGTTTGATATTACCTGCAACTTACGTAAACATTAGTCTTTGTTTTTTATCGCAGATTTCTAAATTCTTCGCACAGATGACGCCACTTATTTTAATTCATACAACATTTGATTGAAATAATTTAACATGAAAATTATTCGCCACTGATTTTATGTTCTAGCTCAAAATTGCGTAGTTGGTTGTCCGTACTGTGTTCAACACAAAGAGCTGACCCAGAATTATAGGATTAAGACCTCTCAAGCTTACCAACGACTCACCAGAGATCAGACTTTAAGAATAACAGAATAGTTTTGACAATTTTGTAAGAAACTAACAATTGACCTCCATTTATTGAACAAAAGTTTAAATCATTGCCTGACCGGAAATGGTAACAATAATAGATAAGAATGGTTAGTTAGCTTAAGTTAGTTTTACAGCCTGTTTCTTGTATTATTTCTCATGTTTAAATGTTTTGTATTACAGGTTGAATTCAGGAATCCCAGAACAGGTTAGTCCGGTTCTTTCGTACTAACAAAGAGCTCAAGGTTGGGTTTTCTTTTCAGTGTGAATCTTAGTGTGAATCTTAGGTTGAGGATTATTTTGACAGTGAGGTTTAATTACATAGTAGTAAAAAGGTATACACACATAAAGTAATAAATTAACAATACTCACAATATTTAGTATTATTTGTTCGTGGTTTAACATTTTGTTTGACAAAGACTTGTGGAATCCGGAATGGCTAGATGGTTAAGGCACTTGAATCGGAAGCTGAGGGTCGCGGGTTTGAATTCCTGTTACACCAAAACACGTTCACCTTTGCAACTTTGAACGCGTTACAATGTCACCGTCAAGTCCCTTCTTCATTGGTAAACGAGTAGCCAGAGAGTTGACGGTTATTTGTGATAACTAGCTGCCTTCCATCTAGTATTATGGCAGAAAGCCTTCATGTAGTTTTGCCAGAAATTTAATATAAACAGATTTGCAAGCACAACAATAAAAGTCAATTATAACAACTTGTCCACGTAGTTTTATTTTGTTTCCTATTGACAAAGTGTTAATGGACTCTTCCATCCTCACTTTACGTGAACATTTCAATTTCATTCAATTTTATCGCATATACACTGCTGGCCAAAATCTTAAGGCCAATGAACATAAAGAAAAAAATATGCATTTTCCCTATTAAGTGCTAAAAGGTTTTTTATTTTCATTTTCCCTTTTCTTATTTTCATCTTTAGAAGCTCTACTCAAATAAGTGGTTGAGTCTAACAACGCAAAATGCATATTTTTTCTTTATGTTCATTGGCCTTAAGATTTTGGCCAGCAGTGTATATGCTTTTCCTACGTTATGTGTAATAATTTAATTATAAATTAGGTTTCCGAAACAACACTTATAGTATATTTCAAAAATATAATTTGTTTGGAATTAAAGTGTTAAAATATATTTAGAAACGAGAATTAGTTAGTTTGTGTTATCCAATCATATTCGCAACGAACTCAGCTATTACCAGAAGCCGTAAGTATAAATATGTATAATAGTATGTTGACATATAATACTTTTGTATGTTTTTTATATTTTATTTTAGTTACACACTGTGATGTCACTGTCGAAAAATTGGAAGGGTGGATTTCCACACCAAATTACCCGTTGGAATATAATGATTTTCTATCTTGTTCTTACATCATTCATCGTTTTAGTAGCGACATCTGTGTAGTAGATATGACAATTGTTGATTTCGATTTGGAAAAGACTCCCGGTTGTCGGGGAGATTATCTTGATTTGAATGTGGACATTCCTGGTCAGAAAATTTGCGGTAGTTTAATGTCCGGCACCGAAAGTAAGTGTTTTACAATTTTAATTTTTGTTAAGATACTTTCAGAAAAGAAAAATGATCTATTTAAAAACAAAATTTTAAAAAATTAGGTCAACACCCTTATTTTAATGTAGTTGGTTAATTATTAAATCCATTAGGTTAATTCAGTCATGCAAACTACTTTTGTGAGAGCTTTTTCTTTTGGAACAAAATGAAAGAATCGAGAATTGTGACTTTAATGGAAATTGAGATCGTTTAGCGAAACATAGATTGTAATTTACCTTAAATTAATTGTACTTACTTCCAGTGATAAGGCCCAGTATGGCCAGGTGGTTAAGGCACACCACTCGTAATCTGAGGGTCGCGGGTTCGAATCCACGTAACACCAAACATGCTCGCCCTTTCAGCCGTGGGGGCGTTATAATATGACGCTCAATCCCACTATTCGTTGGTAAAAAAGTAGCCCAAAAGTTGGCGGTGGGTGGTATTGACTGGTTACCTTCCCTCTAGTCTTGCACTGTAAAATTAGGAACTTTTAGCGCAAATAGCCCTGGTGTAGCTTTGCGTGAAATTCAAAACAAACCATCATGTGATAAATGCTATGAAAATATGTCTTCGCATAAGGTATTAAATGTAACAACTATTAAAATAAATGACGCGTAACAACAGCAACAGAAAGAAAAATAACTGAAACGTTGTCTATATATATATATATATTTTTTTTAAATAGAGAAACTGAAGTTTTGCCAGGAAAGAGGAGTTTGACGTTGCGGTTTAAAAGCGATGGGATAAATAATCGAAACGGATTCATGATACAACTTAAACAAGTCCCAAACTCCTGTTCAGATGAAGATGTTAGACGAACAGGTGGGGCGTTCAATGTTATTTCTTATCAGAAATAAAATATAACTTACTAAAAAGATGCTGAATTATTTTAACTTCTAAATAAATATAAAATGATAAATATTATATTGAATTAATAAAATTAATTGCTTCTTATTTTAAAACGAAAATATGACAACTTTACACAAAATTGAGTATGTATTTAACTGCTCACCAGTTAACCCAAACATAATGAAATACCAATGGTCTAATTATGATACATATAAATTGATAGCAGAAGACCATTTTAAATTACAAACGTACAATTTAATACTAAATGTACCCCAGAAATTAAAGTTCATTAGTAATTATTTTTTGAAATCGGTAAATCACATTTTAAGGCATTTTTATAGATAGGTTGGATGCTCCAAACATTTATTATTAATATCAAGGGAATCACAGAACAAAATAGTTTGGAAACCACTGCACTAAATAAGAGTTTCTGTATTTTTTTTTCTCAAGTTAGGAGTAGTTGTATAGAGACGACGTGTGAAAATTACCTCTTATGTTACCTATTGCCGAATCTTTCTGGGGTATACAAAGTAGAATTTATATGTTCTATTTGCATACACTTGTAAGTATTCGAACAGTTCGTCCTCAAAAGGGACAATATGTGTCCAAATAACCAATCTCGTTATTTGTATAAATGATAAAAACCTGATAATCCGAGTGATTTTGGAAGACTACCTTATTTTATTAGGGATGAAGACCTATCAGAAATCAGGTTCTTGGTTTTCTAATTGTAATCTATTTGCTTTATGTAAGCTACGAGCTTCAAGAATCCAGAATGAATATATCAGTAAAGAAATCCATGCCAATCAGATGTAGAAAAGGAACGAGTGATTAACATTAAAGTTTGAAACGTGATTTTGGTCATATAATGGGTTACAAGTTTAAAACGAGGCATAACTGTAATAGCTTACAATATTAGGAATTGCCACTTTTGAGTTAAAAGTAATCCAACTCTGTTATTATTACTTAAAAAAAAACAACTAAAACACACATTTTCTTTACACAAGTTCATGCCAAGCTAGACTACTGACTTTGAAACAAATACTTTTTACTTTTGCTTTTAATTTACTGGATTAGTGCATAGCTTTCACAGTAAAAAGTTGTGATATATGTATGTACACAAATTTTTGTTTGTACACTCTTAACATTCTAAGAACCCTGAAACAAAAAAGTTACTGAGTCAAAACTGAAAACAAATAGGCCTAATATTCATGATTCTATCATGATGTTTTGTACAATAAACACTGTAATTCTAATTAATTCATGGCTAGCCCAGTTTATTTGTACACAGGTTATATTGAGTTGATTATTTTCTTTGTTATTTATTGTTTTGTTTGGAAATATGTTATACGATTCATAACTTTTGTTTTATATTTTTTCGTCTGGAATGACAACCTAAAGCCGTTCAGTTAGCTCTAATAGTTATATTTTCTTATCCATTCGTTTTCATATACGTTTTACTGTGGTATAAGGCATTTTAGGTATTTCATTACACTTTTAATTATCCAACTGTACTAATAGTTTTAATACCTAACACAGGAGGGCGCGACTGTGATCAGCACATTCAAGAGTTTATCGGTCGAATTACGACGCCCAATTTTCCTGGACGTTATGGACCAAACCAAGAATGTGTTTTCTCCATTCAACGTGCCGATTCTCACATCTGTCAGGTGGAGCTCGAGTTTCGAGTGTTTGACCTGGAGCCAAGCTGGGGTCGGTGCGATAAGGACTTTCTGGAGCTCCCGAACAGTTCTCGGCTCTGTAATGGAAGACACAAACAGATACGTAAGAACAGATGCATTAAATTATTAATTTCGACTTATAGTGGTCTGGTGTTTATAGGTGTTTGTATATTTATTTTTAAATTTATATAAAATATTCAAATTCACGGACAGATATAACATCTCTTGCATACCACTATAACAGTTTTATGGACATGTTTTCTCTTCAGCATGATGACCATTTTATCGTGTGTAATATCTTAGTAAGCATTTTAGTCTATTTTGTAACAGAAAATGACTTAGAAGCTGCGAAAGAAAGGAAAAGAAGAATTAGAATACAGGCATATTAAAATCCATTGTAAAATAATTATTTGTTTATAAGTGCAACAATACAGAAAGGGCTATTTTTTTAAATTCCATTGCTCTTCCCGCTAAGCCACCAGATGGCCTCTGTAATAATAATAATATTAAAGAGTTTATTTCGGAATCTTCGTTCAAGGCTACACAAGGGATATTTTTCAAATCCAAGAGTTCTTGCTGAGCCACCAGATGGCATTTAGATTGATAATAATAATCAAGTGTGGCCCGGCATGGACAGATGGTTAAGGCACTCGACTCGTAATCCGAGGGTTACGGGTTCGAATCCCCGTTATACCAAACATGCTCGTCCTTTTAGCCGTGGGAGCGTTATAATGTGACGGTCAATTCCACTATTCGTTGGTAAAAGAGTAGTCCAAGAGTTAGCGGTGGATGGTGATGACTAGCTGCCTTCCCTATAGTCTTACAGTGCGAACCCTCATATTACACGTCGCACGCTTTAACACGCTTGACCATGCCAGGCCTGTATGTATAAGTGTACTTTTGAATGTAAATAGGAAATTATTTACCGTAACCTTACCATACTAGTGAAAACAAACGTCTAAACATCAAAAAAAACAGATGAAACCCTCCACGAAGGTCTATGAATAATTTTGTGAGAAGTAAAGAAATAAAGTTGTTTGCTAAATCCATGTGGGTTTTACAAGTGGGTTTTCTCGTCATCACGGATTATTAAATCCATGAGGACCCATGTAACAAAACCAGAAGTTAATTGTTAGGGAGTTTTTATAGTTCACATGTAACATAGATTCGTCGTTAGTGTTTCAAATTTTTACGCATATGATTGAAATCGTGCTGATTGACGAATAAATGAGTTACAACGTGTGCAACTCTGTAAAGAGATTTTTCAAAATGAACTATAAATTACTCGTCCAAGCCGATTAGTAACACAGTGCCACGGACAAGTTAATTCATTCTCAATAATACCTAACTTCAGTGCTAGATGTCAGTACCATACATGCATTTGACCTACTTACAAATTGTTTCACTTTCGATCCAAAATGGCGTTACGAAAAAGTTACAAAATGTCTTCATTAGAGTTGTATTGTAGCAGCTGAAATACTTGGCAGTCAACAGGTTAAATAAGTAATCTATTACGTATGGAATACTTTAAAAAGTTTTTTCGTCTACTTGTTGGATTTGTTGTAATTAGAAATTCTAACAGAAAAGAAATGTAAGGACGTGTTTTTATTCATATTGTTTTCTGATGTAAACCATGACTTTACAACACCAGGGATAAACCAATAAAAGGTTTCAACAATCCCTATAGGCATTTTAAATAATAGTGTTTGTGTTCTCCTTATGGCAAATCCACATCAGGCTATCTGCTGAGCTCACCGAGAGGGAATCGAACCCCTAATTTTGGCGTTGCAACTCCGTAGACTTACTGCTGTACTAGCGGGGGGCTTTTAAATAATAGACAAATTATTAAGGAGTCAAACAACGTGGCTTTCTGCAATCCCACAAAAAAGAGATTGACAAACTTGATATATATATATTACCATTGTACTTTAAATTATTAACAAAATTATTCATACTTTTGTAATTCAATCGTCTAACCTTTTAAATATTAGATTTTTTGTTTTAAATCGATAATTTTGAAATGCTTCCAATATTTCGTAGTGTAAATTGGAAATTATTTTCCTGTAAAAGTGAATGTTTAAATTTGATTTTTATTCACAGAGAGACTTGACTTTCCCCACGATAAAAACGTTTTGACATTGAAATTTGTTAGTGATAGCAATGGATCAGGAACTGGTTTCGACATTGTTGTTCGCCAACTTCAGGAGTTTTGCAGATTGCCAGCCGTGCCGCCTTCTAGTAAGTATTATTTTAGTTATGCTCTTAGAAGTAAAATGTACAATGTACAATAAGGTTTGTTTGAATTTCACGCAAAGCTACACGAGGGTTATCTGCACTAGCCGTCCCTAATTTAGCAGTGTAAGACTAGAGGGAAGGTAGCTAGTCATCACCACCCACCGCCAACACTTGGGTTACTTTTTTACCAACAAATAGTGGGATTGACCGTCACATTATAATGCCCCAACGGCTAAAAGGACGAGCATGTTTGGTGCAACGGGGATCCAACCTGCGACCCTCAGATTACGAGTCAAGCGCCTTAATCACCTGGCCATGCCGAGCTTTGTACAATAAGGCTTCCCATAGTGAACTTTTTAGAATTTTGTTGTCGTTTTCAAATATTCACATTATGATATGACGTTAGATTTGACAGACTAGACGCGATGTAAATCAAATTTTTAAGTGTGTGTGTGTAATTGTAGAATGTCACAAAAAATCAGAGAAATAATACATTTTGAAGATTTGAAATATAAGCTTGAGTTTGATTATTTGTTGTTAAGTACAAAGCTACGCAATGAGCTGTCTTTATTTTTTCCACCAAAGGTACTACAACCCGCTTTTTCGGGTTATAAATCTTTAGACTTACCTCTGAGCCAGTTGAAAGTCTAAAACTTTATCATCGGTTTTTATGTGTATGTGATTAGGGATTTAATATAAATTCTTATTTAACAATATTTATGAATAACACTTTAAATTTTATTGAATGACAAATATCTTCAATTATTAAAAAAAAAAAAAGTCATTATCATTTTTATATGCAAAAACGGCTCGTTTGGGCTGAGAAAACACTTTTACATAGAAGAGCGAACAACGTTTCGACCTTCTTCTCTCATCAAGGAAACCTTTCATAGTACTGTTAATGGAGACATGTAGCCTATGAATTCTGATGCTTGAAACTCTAAATTTATTTTATTTACATGACCGAAGAAGGTCGAAACGTTGTTCGCTCTTCTATGTAAAAGTTTTCTCAGCCCAAACGAGCCGTTTTTGCATATAAATTTTCTCAACAAGTGGGTTTCTCGTCATCACTGATTATTAAGTCATTATCATATTTAATGTTTTTTTATAATTCAAATAAGCCTCTAGCGGCACATCTGCGAACTTACAACTATAGAAACTTTGTCTTGATACCATGGTTGCCAGATGATTTTCTTGGATTTCACTAAACAATTTTCTAAAATTTACCAAAAATTCTTGGATTTTACCAAGTTAAATAAAAAACTAACCTTATTTTATTGAAAACTTGGTGTTTTTTTCTTCATTGGTGCACAATTTTAGTTTCCTTCATCTGTTTGTATTATTTTTCAGGCGGTTGCCATTCTTTACATGTCGTGTTTTCTAAAAGATTTTTACCATATAATACAGTATCTTGTGTTTCCGTACTTAGCCGGGAACGGTTTTATACCTTTATATTGTTCACCAAAGATAAACAGCCTTTCTGCTGCAGCTGAAGAATGAGACAATGATAGTAAGTTTATCATTAATTTGGAGCTAATTGGGAAACGAAATTTATCTCCACATTTTTCTTGAGAAATATAATACCAGTATTTTTCTGGTTTTGAAATGTCATTCTCTTGTAAAGTTAACTATCTCGTTTCTCTATTGATGTCTTAACACTCTTTTTCCTCAATAATATTAGGATATTTCATGGCCAATGGGATAATTGAACGTGGCTGTCCTTGAGACACATTTCCTGGATCTAAAGCTTCAAATAGTTGTAAATACGTGAGCATACCAGATGATACAAACCGTTTGTACATTTCCTTGCTTAGTATGATATAAAAATTCAGTGTCCAAAGCTGAAATTTTCTTCGAGTTCTTTGGTTTGGATTTTGGAAGAATATTCCAGAAAGATACTTTCAGTTCTTGCTCACGATATATTTCATTTAAGGGAAGGTAAATTGAAGGATCATTGATGTTAACCTTCGATATATCCGCATCTTTTTATAAACTCATCAAGGAAACCTTTCATAGTACTGTTAATGGAGACATGTAGCCTATGAATTCTGATGCTTGAAACTGTAAATTTATTTTATTTACATATGGCAGAATAAAAGTAAGAAATGCGAAGTACATTTTTACAATTGGATTCTGTAATCCTTTTAGTATTGTAGATACTAAAGTCATCCCATCTTCTAATGTCACTGAAGTGATGGCCATTGATTCAGTTGTCTTTCTACCACATGCTGAAGTGATAACCATCGAGTATAGCTATGATGTAAAATCGTTTTAGGATCTGGGTAAATTCCTGAAATTCTACGTATTCAGATAATCTCTATGGGTTGTTTGACAAATATGAATAAATATTTCTAGTCAGCTCCTCCAAGGAAGTTGGAAGTTCAGAACATGCATAGGGTATACATAAATACATTGAATGGGATACACAATCTTGTACAAAGAGATATGGTACTTTCGGCTTTAGAAGACTTTGAACACCAATTTTTGACCCCATCATTACACTTGCATAACCTATCATATTTTTAAATGGAATTCCATGTGTTTCTTTAAAAAAATTACTATAGAACTGTAAATGCCTTGGGCAGTACAACAATTTATTTCCAAAAAGAATTAAAAAATTCTCAGCTGTTTTTTGAATATTGCTACAATAAAATCTAGCTATTAGAACAAGTTGTTTTTTGTAGATACATCTGTACTTTCATCAATAATTTAAAAAATATTATTTATAATTGTGCTATAAGTATTTCCAAGTTTTCCTCACCAATGACATTACGAAAAATAACTGTTCCTTTTGTTCTTGCACACTTAGTTCCATTAGCAATTTTAGAATCAGGGCATGCATTAGGTAGAAAGCCTGGAAGATAATCTAGTATTGAAATGGGGAGATTGTTTTCTGTCACAAATACACACATTTTCAGTTCAGTGGAAACCACTTGAGACATGTTATATGAAGAAGCAGAAGGCCGTAAACAGTCAGTTACTTTAGAAGTCTGGGCACTTGCTTTAATATTTTTTAAACGTTTTTCACTGTTAAGATGTTTCTAAAGTATGGTAACACTCCCAGATAAGTCGCAACTGCATATTTTACAAAATGACTTATTTAAGGTTTTCGGACTTTGACTAAAACAACCAAACTTAGGATCATTAAGCCATTTTTGTGGCAACTAACGTTTCTGTTAGTAACTAGGCCTAAGTAGGCTTATTTTCTTGCATGGACTTTCTACTAAATCACTTTCCTTATCGTTCCTTTTCTCAGCCATTGTGATCTGTGGGTTAGATTAAATGTAAATTAAATAAAATTATAAAAATTAAGCAAAACACAAATGTAAAATTAAACAATACATTACACTGTAAACGAAGACGGAACTTACGAGTTACAACTCACGAAATCATAACAAAAGCTACAGTATATGAAAACAAGACTAACAGAGACGCCGGTGAATCATCATTGTTTGAAATTATCTTGCGCCTTATAACGCAATCTAAATGTTTAAAACATTTAGACATAAAACTCGCTCATATAAAGCATTATCACAAGATCAAATTTCACGTAAAGGAGGCAATAAATTTGAAAATCTTTTATTGGCAATGCAACAGGTAAATTAGCAAAACTTACCAAATTTCATGAAGGTTTTACCAAATTTATCAAACAGAACTAAATTTACCAAATTTGGTAAAACATTACCTAATTCGGCAATATTGCTTGATACCCGTGATGTGCAGAACACAGGTAGTCCATTATGTAGCTTTGTGCTTAAATTCAAACACATTTAATTATACTGTACATGCCATCTTAGTAGTCATTTAAAAAGTAAATAACGATGCACTCAAAGTCAATAACAGAGATCCCAAAATATTTGCGATCAAATTAGTATTTTTACTGAAACAGTGCTTCTTTAAATACAGGGTTTTTAGCGTAATGCAAATAGATTCTAATCGCAGACATCAAAATCTACCAGTCCACTTCTCTTACGTCTAAGATTAGTTAAGCTTTTATTTAGTAATGCCTATATTCGAAAAAGAATAAATAAATTAACACTGTAACTTGTATACGTTTAGTAAGGGCTAACCCTTAAACCCTAATTAATACTATTAATAAATAGACATAATGTTATTCTTCGACTTAGCGTTAGAGTTTTTGAAAAAAAAAACCTTTAATAGTTTGTTTATATATTGTTGTTTGGCAAAAGCGCGTAAACTCGTAATCCGAGGGTCGCGGGTTCGCGCCCGCGTCGCGCTAAACATGCTCGCCCTAGCCGTGGGGCGTATAATGTGACGGTCAATCCCACTTTTCGTTGGTAAAGAGTAGCCCAAGAGTTGGCGGTGGGTGGTGATGACTAGCTGCCTTCCCTCTAGTCTTACACTGCTAAATTAGGGACGGCTAGCACAGATAGCCCTCGAGTAGCTTTGTGCGAAATTCCAAACAAACAAAACAAACAAATATGTTGTTGTACAAAATGGCTGCTAATGTATATTTACATTCCCGTTTTATTTGTTTACAAGTTGTGCATTTATGTACTTGTGAGTGATGACACCAGTTCGAAACGTCGAACAAATTTTAAAAATAAATCTCCCTTACTGTGAAAGCCGTAACTTGTAATAGAATAATTCATTTACTCTCTTGTTGTAGGAAAGCGCTGCGACCAAGAGGTGGCGACAGTAAGTGGAAGTTTACTATCTCCTGGTTTTCCAAATGATTATGGCCCTAACGAAAAATGCATTTTTAGTATTCGACGTGCCGAACCTACAGTATGTTCTGTCGTCCTGGATATAAGAAACTTTGATGTAGAAAGCAGTATTGGAGGCTGTACAAAAGACTATTTGGAGTTTCCCGATCTTACTCGTCTATGTGGTACATACAAGGGAAAAAGTGGGTTTAAAAAAATTATTTTGTTTCTTAAAGTGACATTGACCAATCATTTTTATATTTTATAATTAATGTCCAAAAATTTATAAAGCTGATAAATGCACTAAACTCAAAAGTTATTTAGCTTTGCGCATCATAATAGTTTCGTACATGACGTATTTGTAGTCAGTTGGGAAATATGAAGGCACTTGGCAGCATGCATGCTCATTAGGTTTACTTCAAGTTGTGTCACTATGTTATCGAAACATTAGGCCATGAAAATGTTCAGTCGATCTTTGTATTGGTGTTTCTTAAAAACAGTCATCTAACAGTTCTCCAAACCGTACTAAGACGTAAAATCAAAGGAGTTTATTTCATTGAATTTAATGTATCATTCGAATACTTCGTGTTTTCGCGACTTACTGGGTTTTAGAAATATTCGTAAGTTTTCACTCTGTGGGTAAATATTGAGTGGTAAAGATTTCACTACAATTATAGAAACAAAACAAAGCTAAATGAACATGAAATTATTTCACTGTTGTCGTTTATTTATTTTCCTTCAAAATTTAGTTATAATTTATGGCGCTGAAGTCTAATTTCAACTAATCATGAATATAGAAATTTCCAATTATTTTAAAGTCGTAGAAATAATATAAATGCAAACAAAAACAATAAAGTAGCAGAAAATAAGTGCTATACTAATACCAAGATATTTTAATTACCAAAGTAAATATACCTTAAAATTAATATTTTTATGAGTTATCATTTGAATTGATTATTAACTAACTGAAAGTCCAGTTAGCATTAAAAAAAGAAGCTATATATATTTATATCTTGAGATTTTGTAAACAGCCATTTGTAACTTTTAGTAATTAATAACCAATTTAATTAGATTGCAAAGTGTATTTATTTTATAATTTTACTGTAATTTGAGACAATTTATTTGTGATCAGTTCTTTGTTATTTTCTGAGTGATAAATTGGTATTTATGTCATTTGATTTATTAATACAAATGTTAAATTATAGCAGAAATCATCGATATTCCACGAGGACTGGATTCAGTGAAACTTCAGTTTGTTAGCGATAGATCCGGATCCAGTAAGGGGTTTGAGATATATGTGGATCAGATGGTTGATTCATGTGGAGGTTCGTCATCTTCCGGTAAGTTTGTAGATAAATCAGAATAAACTTGCTTAATAATCGAGCTAAACCTAATCTTAGGCCTAAGCTATTTAATACTTTTATGTTTATTATGTCTGTGCTTGGAACATATTAATTTATTTGAGTTTGATGTTCTTAAGATACTCAATTTAAAAGAGATGTAATAAATTAAATTATTTATTTGTGCAGAATAGGAATTGTTTCGAATTGTGTTTTTAACGTTAAAATGCTATTTTATAACAATTTGTTATTTTGATTAGTTGAGGTTTTCGTTTACTTTTCGCGTCTCTCCTTTGTTTTCACATGATCTCAAATATTCTGTTGAGTTTCAACTTGAAATCCAAATCACGTAAACCCTTAAATATTGTTTGAAAACCTATAGAAGAGACAAAAGTCGAAATAAACAAATAAATAATGTTAAAAAGATTCTTGGAAGTTATTGTAATAAAAATTATGAAAACAACAATGTAGGTTTGCTTTGGCTGATGCACATCTAATAAAAACATAAAAAAATATGAAAACAACAATACAGGTTTACTTTAGCTGCTGCACATGTAATAAAAATATGAAAACAATACAGGTTTACTTTAGCTGCTGCACATGTAATAAAAATATGAAAACAACAATACAGGTTTACTTTAGCTGCTGCACATGTAATAAAAACTATGAAAACAATACAGGTTTACTTTAGCTGCTGCACATGTAATAAAAACTATGAAAACAATACAGATTTGCTTTAGCTGCTGCACATGTAATAAAAACTATGAAAACAATACAGGTTTACTTTAGCTGCTGCACATGTAATAAAAATATGAAAACAACAATACAGGTTTACTTTAGCTGCTGCACATGTAATAAAAATATGAAAACAACAATACAGATTTGCTTTAGCTGCTGCACATGTAATAAAAACTATGAAAACAATACAGATTTGCTTTAGCTGCTGCACATGTAATAAAAACTATGAAAACAATACAGGTTTACTTTAGCTGCTGCACATGTAATAAAAAAAAATATGAAAACAACAATACAGATTTGCTTTAGCTGCTACATATGTAATAAAACCTTAAAAGTAGTAATAGCAGTAATAGCTAATTGTTCAGGGTGTTCGGAAAGTCACTGTGCACTTATATATTTATTAACAGACAAAACTGCACAGGGACTTTCCGAACACCCTGTATAAGTACTAAGAGATCAAATAGAACGTAAAATGGTTCTTTGTTTAGATTGATCTCGTGATTGCTCTCTGTTAATTGTATCACAAAGTTAGAAATAATGAAGAGACACACTAATAACAATGTTAAGATACTCTTCAAATAAATATTTAATAATATCAGTCGATCTGCTACTTTATTACTGCTTTTATGAAAACAATAAAAACAATACAGGTTTGGTTTGGGGATTAATCATTATAATAACCGTTTTGCAGGTAAATGCGATCAGGAAATTACATCATATAAGGGAATTTTTAGTTCGCCCTCTTACCCGAATGACTACAGCGCCAATCAGCGGTGCACTTACACACTTCGTAAAGCGGATTCGTCCGTTTGTGTTGTGGAATTAGATTTTCATCAATTTGACATCGAATTTTCACGAGACAAATGTTCACGTGACTTTCTGGAACTTCCTGATGGAACTCGTCTCTGTGGAATGATTTCCGGAAGTAGTAAGTGAAGTTGAAACATTAGTTTTATATCTATGTATATAAACTGTTTGAAATTATTATACAAAAAAACGAATGACATGGGGCCTCTCTTTACAGACTACATCGGTCTGGAGTTTTGAGGCATAGGACACTTTAGACAACACCAAATACAAACTGCTTTGCCAAAAATTCTTGTTAATATGTTTGTAACTGAATAATATTATTTTTTTAATATTTAGACTAAATGACCTATTTAAATTACATGGATAATACTTTATCTGTTCCTGTGTTTAGCCTCAACTGCGCTATATGTTTTACTTCTAGATTAACAACAGCAATAAAACTGATTGATTGTTTGTAATTAAGCACAAAGCTACACAGTGGACTATCTGTGCTCCACTCACTTGAGGTATCGAAACCCGGTTTCTAGCGGTATTAGTCCACAGACACACCGCTGTGCCACAACAACAAAAATTAATAGAAGGACGATGTACTTTTATAAATGTATTTTTGTTACCAATTCGATACATTGTTTTGAACTTTTTGAATTTAGCCGTGAACAAAAATAATGTATGAACGAAACGTTGAGGTGAAGTGTAGATATATTTTGTCACAATATTTTAATTTAAATGAAATCTGCGTGTTGAGTACACTCTAAGAAGTCCAATCATTTATAACCATCTTTTCTATATCTTTATTTGCCAAATCTTTTTTTCAATATCCATCTAGGGTTAGTGGAGTTTCCTGTTGGGAGTGATTCTGCTACTTTCACGTTCTACAGTGACAACTACGGTTCTGGTCGTGGCTTCGAAATTTCAGTGGTTCAACGAAAGAGTAGTTGCGGTTCAGTACCAACTGGTAAGAATTCGAAATTTAAAGGCGACATCTGATGTATACAACAACAACAACAACAACCCTGCAAGACACGCTGTGTGTTAGTAACTGGAGTGACAGTTCAACGATCTTACATCTTCTCTCGCTCGGACTGCGATAATGCTAACTGTCAAATACTATCTGCGGATTTGCTCTACTGGACTGGTAGTTTACGTACCAGTTTTCAAGACAATCTATTAAGAAATATGTAGGATATAACAATGAATTAATGAATGCATGTGACATAACAGTCTATTAAGAAAGGCATGAAATATAATAATCTATTAAGAAATATATGAGGTATAACAATCTATTAAGAAACGTATGAGGTATAACAGTCTATTAAGAAATGTATGAGGTATAACAATCTATTAAGAAACGTATGAGGTGTAACAATCTATTAAGAAACGTATGAGGTATAACAGTCTATTAAGAAACGTATGAGGTGTAACAATCTATTAAGAAACGTATGAGGAATAACAATCTATTAAGAAACGTATGAGGAATAACAATCTATTAAGAAACGTATGAGGTGTAACAATCTATTAAGAAACGTATGAGGTATAACAATCTATTAAGAAACGTATGAGGTGTAACAATCTATTAAGAAACGTATGAGGAATAACAATCTATTAAGAAACGTATGAGGTATAACAGTCTATTAAGAAACGTATGAGGTGTAACAATCTATTAAGAAACGTATGAGGTATAACAATCTATTAAGAAACGTATGAGGTATAACAATCTATTAAGAAACGTATGAGGAATAACAATCTATTAAGAAACGTATGAGGTATAACAATCTATTAAGAAACGTATGAGGTATAACAGTCTATTAAGAAACGCATGAGGTGTAACAATCTATTAAGAAACGTATGAGGTATAGCAATCTATTAACAAACGTATGAGGTATAACAATCTATTAAGAAACGTATGAGGAATAACAATCTATTAAGAAACTTATGGGGTGTAACAATCTATTAAGAAACGTATGAGGTATAACAATCTATTAAGAAACGTATGAGGAATAACAATCTATTAAGAAACGTATGAGGTATAATAATCTATTAAGAAACGTATGAGGTGTAACAATCTATTAAGAAACGTATGAGGTGTAACAATGTATTAAGAAACGTATGAGGTATAACAATCTATTAAGAAACGTATGAGGTATAACAATCTATTAAGAAACGTATGAGGTATAACAATCTATTAAGAAGCGTATGAGGTGTAACAATCTATTAAGAAACGTATGAGGTATAACAATCTATTAAGAAGCGTATGAGGTGTAACAATCTATTAAGAAACGTATGAGGTATAACAATCTATTAAGAAACGTATGAGGAATAACAATCTATTAAGAAACGTATGAGGAATAACAATCTATTAAGAAACGTATGAGGTATAACAATCTATTAAGAAACGTATGAGGTATAACAGTCTATTAAGAAACGTATGAGGTGTAACAACCTATTAAGAAACGTATGAGGAATAACAATCTATTAAGAAACGTATGAGGTATAACAATCTATTAAGAAACGTATGAGGAATAACAATCTATTAAGAAGCGTATGAGGTGTAACAATCTATTAAGAAACGTATGAGGTATAACAATCTATTAAGAAACGTATGAGGAATAACAATCTATTAAGAAACCTATGAGGTATAACAATCTATTAAGAAACGTATGAGGAATAACAATCTATTAAGAAACGTATGAGGTATAACAATCTATTAAGAAGCGTATGAGGTATAACAGTCTATTAAGAAACGTATGAGGAATAACAATCTATTAAGAAACGTATGAGGAATAACAGTCTATTAAGAAACGTATGAGGAATAACAATCTATTAAGAAACGTATGAGGTATAACAGTCTATTAAGAAACGTATGAGGAATAACAATCTATTAAGAAACTTATGGGGTGTAACAATCTATTAAGAAACGTATGAGGTATAACAATCTATTAAGAAACGTATGAGGAATAACAATCTATTAAGAAACGTATGAGGTATAATAATCTATTAAGAAACGTATGAGGTGTAACAATCTATTAAGAAACGTATGAGGTGTAACAATGTATTAAGAAACGTATGAGGTATAACAATCTATTAAGAAACGTATGAGGTATAACAATCTATTAAGAAACGTATGAGGTATAACAATCTATTAAGAAGCGTATGAGGTGTAACAATCTATTAAGAAACGTATGAGGTATAACAATCTATTAAGAAGCGTATGAGGTGTAACAATCTATTAAGAAACGTATGAGGTATAACAATCTATTAAGAAACGTATGAGGAATAACAATCTATTAAGAAACGTATGAGGAATAACAATCTATTAAGAAACGTATGAGGTATAACAATCTATTAAGAAACGTATGAGGTATAACAGTCTATTAAGAAACGTATGAGGTGTAACAACCTATTAAGAAACGTATGAGGAATAACAATCTATTAAGAAACGTATGAGGTATAACAATCTATTAAGAAACATATGAGGAATAACAATCTATTAAGAAACGTATGAGGTATAACAATCTATTAAGAAACGTATGAGGAATAACAATCTATTAAGAAACGTATGAGGTATAACAATCTATTAAGAAACGTATGAGGTATAACAATCTATTAAGAAATATATGAGGTATAACAGTCTATTAAGAAACGTATGAGGTATAACAGCCTATTAAGAAACGTATGAGGAATAACAATCTATTAAGAAACGTATGAGGAATAACAATATATTAAGAAACGTATGAGGTATAACAGTCTATTAAGAAACGTATGAGGAATAACAATCTATTAAGAAACGTATGAGGAATAATCTATTAAGAAACGTATGAGGAATAACAATCTATTAAGAAACGTATGAGGTATAACAATCTATTAAGAAACGTATGAGGTGTAACAATCTATTAAGAAACGTATGAGGTATAACAATCTATTAAGAAACGTATGAGGTATAACAATCTATTAAGAAACGTATGAGGTGTAACAATCTATTAAGAAACGTATGAGGTATAACAATCCATTAAGAAACGTATGAGGTATAACAATCTATTAAGAAACGTAACAATCTATTAAGAAACGTATGAGGTATAACATCTACAACTTCCATTGCGTTTCTTCCTTTTTTCTCTTCGCGCCAAATTTTCGTGGAAATTTATTTGACAGAAAAACGTACTTAATTCGTATGTATGTTTTTACCAAATTTTGTGGGTCGCGGGTTCGCGCCCGAGTCGCGCCAAACATGCTCGCCCTCCCAGCCGTGGGTGCGTTATAATGTGACGGTCAATCCCACTATTCGTTGGTAAAAGAGTAGCCCAAGAGTTGGCGGTGAGTGGTGATGACTAGCTGCCTTCTCTCTAGTCTTACACTGCTAAATTAGGGACGGCTAGCACAGATAGCCCTCGAGTAGCTTTGTGCGAAATTCCAAAACAAACAAACAAACCAACCAAATTTGGTACACTGACGGATCTTTACAACTTACAATTAGGGGTCTCATG